>NW_020173682.1:102177-119017 GCF_003031525.2 Neophocaena asiaeorientalis asiaeorientalis
AAAAAAAAAAAAAAAAAAAAAAAAAAAAATCAAGACTTGTAAAATCAAGACTCTAGGCAGCAACTTATATTCCATTTATTTTTAAAATTTAAAAAGGATATAAATAGTATATGTTTCTTAAGCTAAGTTATAGAATTATACGGTTAGGTCATGAATTCTGGAGTTGTCTGCCTCCTACTCAGTTCGAACTTGGGCAACTTCCTTAGGCTTCTAAATTAAGTTTCCTCCTCTGTAAAGCTGGAATAATAATGGTTCCCATTTGTGAGGATTAAATGGATAATAATCATAAGTTACTTGGTATTATGGTAAGGACTCAATAATTTTGGCTACTATATTATATATACTGGGTTGGCCAAAACATGCCTTCAGTTTTTAAGTTAAAATAAAAGACACATTTTAAATTTTCACCAAGAACTCTATTGAACAACGTATTCACCCTTTTGTTCCACTACCTTCTACCATTTTACAGGCAACTTCATAATTCCATCTTCCTAAAACTTTTTGAGCAAAGAACTGTTCCAGGTGCCTTTTACAGTCTTCCAGGGAATTGAAATTTTTTCCATTAAGACAATTTTGTAAAGACCTAAATAAATAGAAATATGAAGGTGCGATGTCTGGTGAATACGGCAGTTGAATCAGAACTTCCCAGCCAAGCTCTAACAGTTTTTGCCTGCTCATCAAAGAAACCTGTGGTCTTGCGTTATCCAAATGGAAGATTATACGTTTTCTGTTGACTAATTCTGGACGCTTTTTGTTGAGTGCTGCTTTCAGTTGATCTAACTGGGAGCAGTACTTGTTGGAATTAATGTTTGGTTTTCTGGAAGGAGCTCATAATAGAGGACTCCCTTCCAATCCCACCATATACACAACATCACCTTCTTTGGATGAAGACCGGCCTTTGTTGTGGTTGGTGGTGGTTCATTTCACTTGCCCCACGATCTCTTCCGTGCCACATTATTGTACAGTAACCACTTTTCATCGCTCGTCACAATTTGTTTCAAAAACGGAACGTTTTCATGACGTTTAAGGAGAGAATCGCATGAGGAATCTATGGTCAAGGAGATTTTTTTCGCTTAACTTCTGTGGAACCTAAACATCGAAGTGATTCACATAACTAAGCTGGTGCAAATGATTTTCAGCGTTTGATTTGGGTATTTTTGAGTATGTCAGCTACCTCCCGCGCGGTATAATGTTGACTGTTCTCATTTATTGTTTCGATTTGATCGCTGTTAACTTCAACTGGTCTACCTGACTGTGGAGCATCGTCCAGCGAGAAATCTCCAACACGAAACCACTTCTGACGCGTTCCATCAGTCACAGCACCTTCTCCATATACTGCACAAATCTTTTTGGGTTTCAGTTGAGCTTTTACCTTTCTTGAAATCATAAAGCATAATATGCCAAAAATGTTGCTTTTTTCTTCCACCTTCAGTATTAAAATGGCTAGACAAAAATTCACCAATTTTGATGTCTTTTTTAAATGCACACTGATATGACAGCTGTCACATGCGATCTAACAAGACTGTTTTTAATGAAGTTAAAGACAACCAAGTGCTGCTAGAGCCATCTTATGGGAAAAAATGAACAAACTTATTGGCTAACCCAATATTTATAGATATGCTCAAGCAAAAAATGAAAAATAAAAAGTATCCAGTATCCTAGATAAGCCTTCAGAATTGTGATGTGGCTTCACAGTATTTTTGCATGATGAGATCCTATTTTATATTTTTTCCTGATTTTTTCCCCACTTACTATTGCTGTGGAGATCTCTTACTGCTGTAAGATTACACTGCTTCATGACTTTATCAGTCCCCTTTTGTGGAGAGAAAAGTGTTTTCTGTTATGAAAACACTTCAATTAACACTTTTGTAGAATATCTAGTATACACCTCTTATAAATTTCTTAAGGACATATCTCCAGAATTTAGGTTAATGATATGACATGGATAAAGCTCTTGATATATATTTCCAAATTACCTGCAATTTACACTCCATCAGCAGTGAACACGGGACTGAGTTTCCCTTTCTTCATCCTCCAAATATATTTACAAAAAATTACCTCTGGCAATATTGTCTACAAAATATAACTACATAATGTCCACAGAAGTCCATAAACCTTTTGGTCCCAGCACTACTTTAATACTTCTAAAAAGCATTGAGGACCTCAATGAGGTTTTATGTGTGATATATCTGTCAATATTTACCATATTAGAAATTAAAACTATGAAACTTTAAAAACACTTGAGACTTCCCTGTGGTTAAGGCTCAGTGGTTAAGAATCCACCTGCCGGGCTTCCCTGGTGGCGCAGTGGTTGAGAGTCCGCTTGCCAATGCAGGGGACACGGGGTCGTGCCCCCGTCCGGGAAGATCCCACATGCCGCGGAGCGGCTGGGCCTGCGCGTCCGGAGCCTGTGCTCCGCAACGGGAGAGGCCACAACAGTGAGAGGCCCGCATACCGCAAAAAAAAAAAAAAAGAATTCACCTGCCAATGCAGGGGATACAGGTTCAAGCCCCGGTCCAGGAAGATCCCATATGCCACAGAGCAACTAAGCCCGTGCACCACAACTACTGAGCCTGCGCTCTAGAGCCCACGAGCCACAACTACTGAGCCTGCGTGCCACAACTACTGAAGCCCACGTGCCTAGAGCCTGTGCTCCGCAACAAGAGAAGCCACCGCAATGAGAAGCCCGCGCACCTCAACAAAGAGTAGCTCCCACTCGCCGCAACTAGAGAAAGCCCGCACACAGCAACGAAGACCCAACACAGCCAAAAAATAAATAAATTTATAAAAATACTTGACTTAACATTAATAAATCCCTTACATGCTGACATAAAGAATATATATTTTATGTAAAAGAATATATTTTTCCAAAAAACATAGTGAGAAGAGTAGCACCGTTTTACACTTTGGCATATCTTTAACGTCTGGCTTATTAGAAGGCAGCTAGATTCTCCCTTCTGCCTCTGCATTCCAACTGCGGCAACACCCCATGTCACACATGCAGTATGGAAAATTCAACAATGCTCTCATGAAAAAATGAGAGTTTTAAAGGCAAACGATATTTTAGTATTATCCTAAACTAGTTTTAACCTCATAGGCCACCTGATAAAACCTCATAGACCACGTGAGAACGTCTCAGGAATTCCTGGAAGTCCCCAGACTGTACTTTGAGAAGTGCTGATAAATATTATTAAAGACATAGTGATATATCTATCTTTCATAGAGTAAAGGAAATTGAAATTAATTTCAAGACATTATGGAAATCAGTACCAGATCTTAGTTTGAATTACCTAGGATGTCTTGAAACACTTCTCATGCTGCTATAAATCACTGAAAATATACCTTTTACAAATAAGTTAGTTATTACTCAACTAAGGTATGCTTTTCTTTGGACTATTTCATGACCATTGCTGTGCGTATGACGCTTGTTCTTGTGGAGTCCCGATGGATTAGCATGAGTTCTGTTGAACAGTTATTATCGTGTTTTTCTTCCCCAAGCGTAGTATCGGATCTTATGTTACTTTTATGCCTGTGCTACATCTAAAAGAAAAATATAAGCTAGAACCAGTGCATTTGTGTCAGGTATAAGTGCTCCTCATGTAAGTAATTTCGTTTTCCTTAGGGAGGGTGGTGGAAAGGAGGGAAATGTGAGGGGGGGGCGGGAAATCAAGTTGTTATTTTCCTATCTGGTGAATTTTGATCCAGCGTAATGAAGGATTAATGAATGATACTATTGGTTAATGAAACACCCACAAATCTCTTTCAGTATCTTCTCTCCTTTCCTCTGAAATGCACTTTAACTGTTTCTGGTCAGTGCCTGCACCGGCCCTAGCATCTCCAAGCTAATACTGACTCTAAGTGTATTTTCTTTCATTCTGAGGCAGATGAGAACTTAACTTTCAGCAAACTAACTGGATCAGAGAATTCTTGAAATCACCAAAAGGGAGAGTGGGACAGCTTTTGGTGTCTGAACAGGTGTGTTACACGGAACATCAGACTAATGTTGTTAATGTTTTAAGTCAAAGGCCACACTCTGTTTTTCCGAAGACCTGTCAGAAGAACAAATTACCTGTCTCCTAAAGGATGTGGGAGGCACTCCTGTGGATTTTGTTGATGACAAGGCATTTTTACAACAATTTCCCAAACTGGTGACAGATAGTCCCGTTGTTAGTAATTCCATGTAAGTAATCGAGACAAGTATTTTTCTGATATATAATTATCTATGGAAGATGCAGGTTGGCGGTTCTCTGGGGCTGCTTATCCAGGAAGGCAGTTTGACTTCCTTCCCTTCGAGGCCCACCTGTAATATTTTTGCTGCCTTAGAATGGAGCTGGGCCTGGAAATTACATCAATCAAGGATGAATAGAGCATCTTTTTCTTCAAAAAAAATATGGTTCAATATGTATGTTTTATCACATAAATATTTGCTGAATAAATTACTAATGCCAAAGGATTCTCATCTTAGGGGGTCAGCAAAAGGGGATCCCCACTTATTAAGTGTGGAGGTGACCCAAAACAGGGGAGTGGTTTGCTTTTCTGGGAATTTTGTTCCAGAGCTCAATTGGCTCCATGGCACATGACCATTCCTCTGTCTCCTGAGATGTCTCATTGACACTTGACTCTTCTAACAGGACTGACGTCCTAACATTCCAGATGCTGGCCCCAATAATCAGAACCTACAAACGGTTCTTCCTACTCTAACTTCCCCACAGCAGGCCCTATGGGCCAGCATGCGGCCCTTGGTCACCATTATCTACCGTCATGCATTTCTTCTAGTTTGTCTGGGCTTTGCCTCCTCTGTGGAGGAGCTAGATGCTTGGGCCTGTGTTTATTTCCACCAAAAAGCCTGGAACTGGGCCTAGGGCCACCTTGGGCACTGCCTGTGACTAGAAGTTTACACAAATAGCTTTAAAAAAAAAAAAGTGGAGCAGATTTGAAGCACCTTGAGAACAGAGACAATCCCGTTCATCACATCCCCGCAGTCACCCTAATGCCCACCTCTACTCTATCACCAGGTCCACCATCCGTCTCCCAGCCGCCCCAAGTCTGACCATCTCTCTCCATTTCTACCCCATCTAAGCAAACGTGGTCCTCACAGGGCTGAGCTGTCTGTGTTCCTGGCTTAGCACAGAGTCAGAATCCAAGAAACACCCGTCCGGCCACGGACCTGTGACCGTGGCAGAAGCCCAGAAATCAGAAGGGGCAGGCCAGGGTCTTGCTGGATCCTCTTGTTAAGATGCTACTGAGCTTTTTTATCCAAGGATGGTCTCCCAACAACTGCATCCCTCACAGCAGCCCGAGTGGAATTACCAATGTGAGAAGTGGCCTGCTCTAACACATATGCTGTACCAGAATCAACACAACTGCCCAGCTCACGGTACTAACCAGAGTACCTGATGTATCCCCGGGTGAGAAGTGCTCTTAACAGCAGTCCGACCGTACATTTGAACAGCTGAGCCACCACCTAATGACCAACAAAGCCAGTGAGGCCTGAGGCTATGTACAAAGCCACAATGCCTGTGAAGAGCACTGCATTTGGAAGGTGCTGAAGCCATTCTTGCTACCCTTGTGCTTTGCAGAAGTTCTCAGAGTTCCTTGATCTCCTCCTCCAGCTCCCGCTGGTAACGAAGGCAAAATCCAAACCACCATGGGCATTCACTGAAGTCATACTGTAGGCAAAAGCTGCTTTTTAATAATTAAGCCTCGCACAAACATGCCGTCTGTAGAGTCTGCTTCCCAGGATCCAAACCCTTGGCTTAGTAGCTGTGAGATTCACAGCAAGGGTCTCATCTGATCAGAGTAACTCTCTCCAGGTGTGGTGGTGGGGATTCAATGAGACCGTGTTTAGGAGACAGCACGGCACCTAACAAACCTCATGCAATTTTAAAAACCAAACACAACAAAACAATTCACTACCAAAGGCTCTTGTGACTTTGTTGGATTAACATTTGTTAAGAAGAACCCTGGGTGTTGGAAAGGGAGCAGAAGTTCAATAACAGACCCCAAGAGAAAGTGAAACAGAGAAGCTCACAACTCAGGTCCTGGAGGATGTCCACGGCACAACTGGAGGGGCCACACAGGGAGGTCAAGGCGGGCTGCAGGCAGAGAGGTGGCAGGACCTGAAGGACATGCCCTTATTAGGGGGTGCTTTATGCACGGGTGGAGGGCTTTGGGGTTCCCGGCTATAGGCCAAACTGGTCAATTCAAACCCCAAAGAGCGGGTTTTGGTAAACTTCACGGGAGAGTTTTCTAAGAGGCACACGAGGGAAAGCTTTGGGAGGCCAGAGGAAACCTATCACAAAAGCTGTTGGGAGGGTCCTATGAGGAACTCACTTTTTTTTTGCCAAGCTGCACGCCTTGTGGGATCTCAGTTCCCCAACCAGAGATCGAACGCGGGCCCTCGGCACTGAGAGCGCCGAGTCCTAATCACTGGACCGCCAGGCAATTCCCAGGAACTCACCCTTATTTGTGACTCTACATGTGCTCACAGGAAAGGCTAGTGTCGTGCAATGCTCCCACAGGCCACTTGGCCACACAGCGCGGATGCCGAGGCAGCAGTATTATAAAGTACTTCTGCTAAACTCTCAAGAGCTCTCAAAAGAAACCTCCTCCAAACCAAAAGTAAGACAAATCACTCACAGGGATATTCCACTCAGAGAATGAAAAAAACCAACAAAAACTCTGTAACGTTCTCTCCCTCTCCCCAGAGAATCAAATCACAGTAGCTACTCACAACTCTTCGCGTCCTCTCTCCAAACCCCAAACGTTCTCCCCAGGCCTGCTCATTGCAGTCTTCTTTTCACTCCTGCCCCTTCCCCTTGCTCAGTCTGTTCTCCTCTCTCCGCCTCTCTGTAGCTCTCAGGTTTTTCCAATAGAAATGAAATCAGAATGTCTCCCAGCTCTTTCCCATCACCCAACCCCAAGGCTCAGAGCCTGGTGGCCAAAATGCAAATCTGTGACAGGTGGGAAAGCTTTGTCAGCTCCCGCCTCACTTGAGCTGTCCTCCTGCCCTACCTGGCCTAAGGCGCTGCTCTCTTCTCCGTCTGGGACCCTGACTACACCACATGTCAGCCTGTCTGATATTGTCCCAGGGCTCTCAGATGTTCTGTCTCTTTTTTCAGCTCTTTTCCCCGTATGTTTCAGTTTGGATAATTGCTATTAACCATCTTCAGGTTCACTGATTCTTTCCTCAGCTGTGTCAGGTCTCCTGATGAGCTTCACGAAGGAATGCCTCCTTGCTGTTGCTGCTTCTTTCTAGAATTTCTTTTGGGCTCTCACAGCCTTCATCTCTCTAATGAACTTCGCCGTTTGTGCATGCATGCCTACATTTTCCATGAAATGCTTTGGCATCTGAACCGTAGGTCGTGTAAAGCCTGTGTCTCGTAGTTCTGACATCTGGGTCTCATCTGATTCTTTGGATTGCTTTGGCACTTGACAATCGAATTATTTTTTGCCTTCTTTTGTGTCTGATCGATTTTTTGGATTGAAAGCTAGATATCCTGCACAAAACTGACATAAATATGTTTTACACTTGGATTTGAGCACATCCCCTCTTCTGTCGGGCCATTAATGTGGGGAGTTGGGTCGATCCAGACTGGAGATGAGCTGTGTTTGGATTTTGTTGTTACTATGGTTACTCCAGGACAACACTGCTCCCAAGTTACTGTGTGCATACTGTGGAGTCTGGGCTGCTGGAGAATTTTTCTCCATTTTTCCGTCTTCTCTATGCCTCATAGTAGTCTCTCCCCAGGCTCGCGCCACTGACAGACAGCTGTTGCTTGGTACCCTATGTGTGGTGCTAGCCTCTGGGGTAACGTGGGAAGTTCTTGGACTGGACATCCTAGCCAGTCTTAAGCTTCAATCTTAGGGAGGTCCTCTGTACCTGGGCCTTGGGGGTGGGTCTTGTGGGTACTGGGGGGAAGTTTCCAGTCCCTCCCCAGGAGTAGAGGACATTTTCTTGGTTTTTGTATAGAACTGTGGCCCCGGGGACTTCCTGGCAGTCCAGTGGTTAAGACTCCGTGCTTTCAATGCAAGGGGCACAGGTTCAATCCCTGGTCGGGGAACTAAGATCCCACGTGCCACATGGCATGCCTGAAAAAAAAAAAAAAAGAGAGAGCAAAAAGAAAAAAAAGAAAATGGAGCAAGAGAGAACTTCTATGGGAAACTGGTATTTAAAGGGAATTAGATGTGTAGTTGTGTTTCTCAAGCATATCCAATAAAAATGACTCATGATCTGTCACCTTTATTTAAGCAAAGAAAAAGAATTGTGGCCCCAAGACCCTTTCCCACTCCTTCCCCAAGGGTAGAGGGTTAATGCTTCTGTCCTCTACATCTGTGGCTCTCCTCCTGCGCCTGGGGGTGGAAGTGTTTGATGCCCCGACTCCAGCAGCTGAGGCCTGCTTAGTAGGAGGGGAGGCCTTGGGCAGGGGGCAGGGTTAGTGCCCAGCTCATGGTCACATCCACTTTCCTGCTGCCCACCTGCCCCGCAGAGAAGGCTCTTTCTGGCCTCTTGGCTTGTTCCCGGTCTTTCTCGTGACACCCCTAGTGGGGGCCCATGGACGGGAGCCTGTGAGTCAGTGTGAACTGCAACTGACACACCACCCCACGCTTGGTCTCCAGCACTTGCACCTTTTAGCGGATTTCTTCTTACCCACATGGACAGCAGGCACCCCTTCCTCCATGCTTTGCCCATGTGAGCCAGTCCACATGTACCACCTCTGCTTAGAGGGGCCTGACCTTCCCTGGAGTTCGGTTTCTTGTTTGCCTTGCAAACTCAGCTCTCTGATGGGCTCAAGAGAAGTTATGATGTTGCAGTCTGTTGGGCTTTTGTTCCTCCTTAGGCTACGAGTCAGGCTCCTAGTTTTCTACATTCTGAGAAGTGGGAATTCTTGCCTGGACGATTGAAACAACCCTTTGCCCCTTTCAGTCCCACATTATAATGTGTCCCTCACATTATACCCAGAGGGATAACAGTCAAGTTTGGTCATGATTTGCCTTCCCTTAAATCCTCTCGGGGGCTTCCTGGCTATCTTATGACCAAAGTCCTTCATGAGGCCTACACTTGGCCCCTGCTTGCTTCTTCTACCTCAGTTTGTCCCAATTCCCCATTCGCTCTTGGAACAATAGCCATTGGTTTGTGCTCATCTGTTCCCTCCTCCCCTGCTGCCTCTCTCCCCTTTGCCAAGTCTTTCCTATTTATTCAGATCTCAGGTCCATTTCCCAGGGAGTCCCTGCTTGATGACACCCTACCCCCACCTGTCAAGTGTTCACAGATGACCCTGAACTTGGTGACACATCTCTCCAGTCATCCGATGATTTAATTAATGTCTGTCTCCCCAGCTAGTCTCTAAACTGCAGGAGGAAAGGGACTGTGCTTATTATTCGAGTGTCCCTAGGGGCTTACACAGCACCCAGCACCGAGCTCAGTCAATATTTCCTGCTGTTGTGATTAAACTGAGAACTGGCGGAACCAACTCAGGGGCCCTGCTTCCTTAAACCTGCTTCTGTTCTGTACACAGCAACCCTCTGCTGGACAACGGAGGGCTGGGGAATAGAGAGGTGGTCATTCTGGGGGAAGGACACTTAAAGACACTATATAACCAGCCTCACCCTGAGCTGGACTGGGTGCCCAGGTGCCATCCTGCTGCCACTGGCATTGTTCTAGAAGCCAGATGATCTTGGAAAATAGCCTGGACCACAGTGACTCTCAGACAGGTGCTGACAGGTAAGAACCATGGATAAAAAAATGTTTGTATTGCTGTAAATAGCAAAAGGGAAAGAAGTGAGGACACGCCATGTTTGATTTAAATGAAGTTATTAGGGCTTCCATGGTGGCACAGTGGTTGAGAGTCCGCCTGCCGACGCAGGGGACACAGGTTTGAGCCCTGGTCCGGGAAGATCCCACATGCCACGGACCAACTAAGCCAGTGTGCCACAACTACTGAGCTCTCATTCCACAACTACTGAAGACCGTGTGCCTAGAGCCCGTGCTCCGCAACAAGAGAAGTCACCGCAGTGAGAAGCCCGTGCACCGCAACTAAGACCCAACGCGGCCAAAAATATAAATAAATAAATTTTTAAATAAATAAATAAATAAATGAAGTTATTAATAGGAAAAGATTCTGGGCATGTCTATTGTGAAAAGTTACCACCCAGCTCTTCTATGTTTGCAGCTTTGATACACCCTCTGAGGCTGTTCTTTCTTGTGAGTTAACATGGCTCAACATGCTTTACTGTATCTGAAGATATACCAGTGGATTTGGAAGGTGAAATTATTTTGATGGTTTGAGGTATTTTATTGAGATATATGATGATTTTTCAGCTAATGCCAACTAGCGTTTACATGGAGTAGAAAATTGGCCCAAGTTTTATTTAGTGTAAATGGAGAGATGTTGGTTGTGTATGAGATGAGAGAAGGCAGGTAATACCGCTGTACACTGATAGGTCTCTGAGAAATTAAAAATACAGGATAGGGCTTCTCTGGTGGCGCAGTGGTTGAGAGTCTGCCTGCCGATGCAGGGGACACGGGTTCGTGCCCCGGTCCGGGAAGATCCCACATGCCATGGAGTGGCTGGGCCCGGGAGCCATGGCCGCTGAGCCTGCACGTCCGGAGCCTGTGCTCCGCAACGGGAGAGGCCACAACAGTGAGAGGCCTGCGGACTGCCAAAACAAAAAAAAAAAAAAAAAAAAAAATACAGGATATATGGAACCTGAGACCTTGGAAGTAACTCTACCACTGGTGGCAGCTCTTAGAAATGTAACATCTGGAAGTAAGTCTTCTGTTGTTGGTGGTGTCATTTGTTATTGAATATAATTCTGTTTCTTTTTAGCCTGGGAAGATGCAACCAGTGGAAATTTTGATATTCGTGCGCTTCCAGGACGCCACTTTTACCATTTGGAACCTTCCAACGAGATCTTCATCAAGAATTACATAACCAAGTCTCTAGAAGTATCAATGCTTCACTGTTGTTGGATATTTTCCCTCTAGGTCTTAAAATAGTCCAAATGATTATCTGATACTCCTCTTCAGTTTTCAGAGTAGCTTATGAGTTTGATTCAGAGATTGGAAAAACATACATTTGCTACTGTCAGGGTGATTTGTTACCTACAAATGTATTTCCCCACAGAGCATTTAAGTATCTGGGGGATGAAAGACAAACCAGTCGAGAATACTTCTGGGAGGGTCTTTCTTCTTCATCTTAGAATCTCATTTGAGTCTCATCTGTGGAAGCTCTGTCAATGAAGTTCCTGCTTGGTCAGTGATCCATTTCTTCCCTTCAGTTATTTTGACAGTGAAAATGATAGACAGGGGAAGTGCTTGAAATGAAATGATTGTTTCATTAACACACTGTGGCTCAAAGCCTGATCTCATCTTTTGAAATATAGGGTCATCCCATTCAATGAGGAAAAGCAGCCTACTGCTTTGTTAAAATAAGACAGTCCCGGGCTTCCCTGGTGGCGCAGTGGTTGACAGTCTGCCTGCCGATGCAGGGGATATGGTTCGTGCCCTGGTCCGGGAGGATCCCACATGCCGCGGAGCAACTAGGCTCGTGAGCCTTGGCCGCTGAGCCTGCGCGTCCGGAGCCTGTGCTCCGCAACGGGAGAGGCACAACAGTGAGAGGCCCGCGTACCGCACACAAAAAAAATTAAAAAAAAATACGACGGTCCCGACTAATCATTGCTGCCTGTCCTGGCAAGTCCTCGGAATGCCCATAGCCCTGGTTCTCCTCTAAGGGGTTCCTCCAACCTGGACTGCCCGTTGTCTCTGTGTGGTCCTGTGTTGCTCTGGCGGTGACAGACGGGGACCCAGGGCGAGCCTACCATGGACAGCCCTTGGCATACAGAGGGTCAAGCACACCCAACAGGCTGCCTCAGATGTAGGGAGAAAGCGCAACAGTTGGAAACAGACAAGGATAAAAAGGGAAATACGGAAAATTATCTGAGACAGAGCAATGGCAGAACACTACAGATAGGATTCACAGGGAATGAAGAGGCACCATATACCCAGAGCTGCATGGATCCTGCGATCTCCAGCAATTCCCAAACTGTGTTTGTCTCTTGGAATCGCGGCTGTTCAATCTGTATCTCGATTTGTTACCTCCCACTGATCTTCGAAATAAACCCCCCTACTTCATGCAACCGATGTCTCTTCCTTATGCTTAAACTGCTTGACACAGCATTATACATTAAAATGTCACCTTTTACAGCATGGATATGTTTAGGATCACATAATATGGGTTCACGTTTTTGTTATGATTTAAAAATAGTATATAGAGAGTCTTAGTACATAAGATTAAAGTTCACACAGGAGGTATTTTTTAAAATGTATCATTCCTTTTTTTTTTTTTTATCATTCCTTTTTAACCAAGTGCAAATAATATAAATTTCACTATGGGGGCAGTTTTGGGTTTTGAGTTAGAATTCATGTAATAAATTTGAGCTAAAAATAACCTCAAGCGAGATTACTACAAGTAACTATATGCCAATAAAATGGACAAACTAGAAGAAATGGACAAATTCTTAGAAATGCACGACATTCTGAGACTGAACCAGGAAGAAATAGAAAATACGAACAGACCAATCACAAGCACTGAAATTGAAACTGTGATTTAAAATCTTCCAACAAACAAAAGCCCAGGACCAGATGGCTTCACAGGAGAATTCCATCAAACATTTAGAGAAGAGGTAGCACCTATCCTTCTCAAACTCTTCCAAAATATAGCAAAGCGAGGAACACTCCCAAACTCATTCTATGAGGCCACCATCACCCTGATACCAAAACCAGACAAAGATGTCACAAAGAAAGAAAACTACAAGCCAATATCTCTGATGAACATAGATGCAAAAATCCTCAACAAAATACTAGCAAACAGAATCCAACAGCACATTAGAAGGATCATACACCATGACCAAGTGGGGTTTATTCCAGGAATGCAAGGATTCTTCAATATATGCAAATCAATCAATGTGATACACCATATTAACAAACTGAAGAATAAAAACCATATGATCATCTCAATAGATGCAGAGAAAGCTTTTGACAAAATTCAACACCCATTTATGATAAAAAGCTCTCCAGAAAGTAGGCATAGAGGGAACTTACTGCAACAGAATAAAGGCCATATATGACAAACACAGCCAACATCGTCCTCAATGGTGAAACGATGAAGGGAATTATAGATGATACAAATAGATGGAGAGATATACCATGTTCTTGGATTGGAAGAATCAACATTGTGAAAAAGACTCTACTACCCAAAGCAATCTACAGATTCAATGCAATCCCTATCAAACTACCACTGGCATTTTTCACAGAACTAGAACAAAAAATTTCACAATTTGTATGGAAACACAAAAGACTCCGAATAAGGCAAAGCAATCTTGAGAAAGAAAAACGGAGCTGGAGGAATCAGGCTCCCTGACTTCAGACTATACTACAAAGCTACAGTCATCAAGACAGTATGGTACCGGCACAGAAACAGAAACATAGATCAATGGAACGGGATTGAAAGCCCAGAGATAAACCCACACACATGTGGTCACCTTATCTTTGATAAAGGAGGCAAGAATATACAGTGGAGAAAAGAGAGCCTCTTTAATAAGTGATGCTGGGAAAACTGGACAGCTACATGTAAAAGAATGAAATTAGAACACTCCCAATGGAAGCAACCTAAGTGTCCATTGACAGATGAATGGATAAGATGTGGCACATATATACAATGGAATATTACTCAGCCATGAAAAGAAACGAAATTGAGTTATTTGTAGTGAGGTGAATGGACCTAGAGTCTGTTATACAGAGTGAAGTAAGTCAGAAAAAGAAAAACAAATACCGTATGCTAACACATATATATGGAATCTAAAAAACAAAACAAAAAAATCGTCATGAAGACCATTACTGTCAGCTTTTATACAGTATATGCTTTAAAATGGACATAGGGTAACTAGTTACCTCATTCAGTTCTTACACCCCTGTGAGACTGACATTTTCCCCCTACTCTACAGATGAGCTTAGCAAGCTTCGGTAACTTGCCTCAGGTTACCTAGTAAATAAGTCACCGAATGGGGACCGGAACCAGGTGTGCCTGTGACTGCCAAAGCCCTGTGTAAGTGTGAACCCCAGTGCTACACAGTGAAACAAAGAGTCTTGTGATTAGTTCTTAATAAACTGTTCTGATTATACCAGTAAGACCACCTCACTGCAGAAAAAACAGAAGCCAAAAGAACAACTGTTAATGTCTTTAGGCAAAACTTAGTAAGTTAAGTCCCCTACTTATGAACGAGTTCCATTCTGACAGTGCGTCCATAAGTCCAATTTGGTCATAAGTCCAACAACGTACCACCAGAGCAACACTTTTTTAAAAAGAACTTTTAAAAATCACCTGAAAATTTTAAAATTTCATTAAATATGTAGTTTCAGCATACCTCTAAATAAGAATTACAATTCATGTTACTAGCAAAAATATGGATGATACATAAAGAGTTAACAGTGCATTTCTCCCCAAAATATTAGGTCATGGTACCATTATGAAGTCTTCAAAAGGAAAATTTTCTCACATACTGAATTCTATATTCCATATTTTTCTATTAGCTCTTTTGCTTTAGAAATACAGGCACTCATGGCATCTGCCTTTGATAATCCTAGAAAGATACAAACAGATTGACTCACTGACCGATGTTATTGGGAAATTAAGAAGGTTTGTTTCACTTATTTAAAAATTAACCACCTTGTTGAGGTTCCAAGCTTCCCACTTAGCCTTGCCTTTTAGATTTAACAGTCCTGGACACTCTGCCAAAAGGAGGACAGATATATTTTCAGGGTTACTTTTTACTCTATGCTTCTAGAAATACTGTTCAGTGAAATGTATTGTTATTTTTTAAATGACAACCCAGTACCAGTATCTACATCTCCAATTACAGATTGTTTGTAGAGCCCATAGGGTTCTTTTAGTTCCTCATCATCTGGCCTGGTTTTCAGCTTCCTCATGTCTTTGGCCGCCTTTTCAAAATCAGTCTAAAGCAAAAAGGCACAAAGTGTGCATTTGCTAACTTTCAGCAGGTCCATCTGCTTTGGGGAAAAGTAAAGAGGAGGAGGGAGCATTCAAACAGAAATGAACTACTACTGCTCTGGTTCCACCAGAATTATCCTAACCTATTTTAATTCGTGGACACTTCCCCTGGTCCTTACCTGCTACATAGACAATGTACCCACGTATTAGATATGGAGAACTAAATAAAATTCTTAACACATTACTGACCACAGACATATTAACACATCTTTTGTTACCCAAATGTTATTGACCAGAGACATTTCAATATTCATTTACATAACAAATCGCTGGCCACAGGCGTTAGTTTCTGCAAAAATCTCCTGGTCAACAATGAGTTAATATTTAAAATGTTTAATTTATCTATGTTTAAAAACTGAAGAAGACATGAATAAATGGAAAGATATTCCATGTGCATGGATAGGAAGAATTAATAGTAGTAAAATGTTCATCCTACCCAAAGTCATCTATCAATACAAATTCAACTCAATCCCTAACAAAATTCCAATGGCATTTTTCACAGAAATAGAAAAAGCAATCCTAAAATGTGTATGGAACCATAAAAGCCAAAGCAATCCTGAGAAAGAAGAACAAAGTTGGAGGCATCATAATTCCTGATTTCAAACAATATTACAAGCTATATTAAGCAAAACAGTATGGTATTGGCATAAAAAGACACATAGATCAATGAAACAGAATCAAGAGCCCAGAAATAAACCCTTTGTAGTTTATGACAAAGGAGCCAAGAATATACAATGGGGAAAGGACAGTGTCTTCTATTAACGGTGCTGAGAAAACTAAAGAGAACATGCAAAAAAAATGAAACTGGACCCCACCTTACACCATATACAAAAATCAACTCAAAACGAATTAAAAATTTGAACGTAAGCCTTAAAACTGCAAAACTACTAGAAAAAGACAGAGAATAAGCTCCTTGACATCAATCTTAATGATTTATTTTGGATTTGACACCAAGAGTAAAACCAGCTTAAACAAAAGGGACTACATTGAACAAAAAAAGCTTCTTCACAGCAAAGGAAACCATAAACAAAATGAAAAGGCTGAGTGGGACAAAATATTTGCAAATCATATGTCTAAGGGGCCTCTGAATATATATATTCAAAATATATAAAGAACTCATATGACTCAAAAGCAAAAAAAACAAAAAAGCAAAAGAAAACAATTTGATTTAAAAATAGCCAGGAGATTTTTCCACAGAAGACATACAGGTGGCCTGAAAAGATGCTCCCCATCATTAACCAACAGGGAAATGTAAATCAAAACAACTGTGAGATATCACGTCATACCTGTCAGAATGGCTATCATCTAAGAGACAAGAAATAACAAATGTTGAGGAGGGTGTGGAGAAAAGGAAACCCTATACGCTGTTGGTGGGACTGTAAATTGGTGCAGCCACTGTGGAAAACAGTATGAAGTTTCCTCAAAAAATTTAAAAAATAACTACCATACGATCCAGCAATCCCACTTCTGGGTATTTATCCAAAGGAAATGAAATCACTATCTCAAAGGGATATCTGCACCCACCGTGTACACTGCAGCTGTATTTACAATAGCCAAGACATGGAAGCAACCTAAGTATCCATTGATGGATGAATGGATAAAGAATGTAATATATATATGTGTGTGTGTGTATATATATATACACATATATATAAAATATTCCATTATATAGATATAACAGAATATTAATCAACCATAAAAAAGAAGGAGCTATCAGGCTTCCCTGGTGGCGCAGTGGTTGGGAGTCCGCCTGCCGATGCAGGGGATGCGGG
>NW_020173682.1:119138-146192 GCF_003031525.2 Neophocaena asiaeorientalis asiaeorientalis
GAGCTATCGACATTTACAACAATATGGATGGACCTGGAGGACATTATGCTAAGTGAAATAAGTCAGACGCAGAAAGATAAATACTGTATGATCTCACTTATATGTGGAATCTAAAAATAAAAAGAAACTAATAGAGAGCAAATCGGTAGTTGCCAGAGGTGGGGGGAAGAATGGTTGAAGATGGTGGAAAGGTAAAAGAAAAACATGCAAAAAAATTATATCTGAGAAATTCCAATGCAAAGTTTTTCTAAGTTAGAAGTATATAAATACAAGTTTCTATTAATTTTTTTAGATGGCATTACCTTCACTTTCTTCATCACCCTCATGAGCACGTCCTCCTCTTCTTCCAAAATCTACGCTTTGCTGTATGCAATAGCTTTGCTGCCAATGAATATCTTTGTCCAAGGCATTCATCTCCCAGTGCCTCTCTGCTCACATGCTTCAACAGCAGTATTATTTATACCTATTGAGTGGACTAGCTAGTTTCTGAGGGCAGTACTTCTGATTGCGCTGAGTTGCCTGTATAGATTCCTTTAAAAATTGAGACCAAAACTTCTAAGACTTATTTCAATTGATTTCCAGAAAAGAGAAGTTGTTCAGTCAACTTAGCTGATTAGTGAAAAGAAACTGACTTCCCGGAAATTCTGTATATAAATATACTGAATAATAAACCTGTCCTCCCCATTCATGACTTACCTCTGAAAACCCCGACCTGCCTAGTTCCCAAGCCGCTAGGGCTGGCCCAGGGTTCTCAGCCCGGGGCTCGGCCAGCAGCCATCCCCTTCCCCTGTACTGTTCCACATAGGGATAAGGTGCTCCTAGCAGATTTATTCCTTTCTCCTTTTAACCTCTTAGTTTATATACAAAGGCTTTGCTGATTACTTTGAACAATAGAATTGTTCCATTCTCTTTTTTCTCCATTTTTTTCCATTCTTTTCTTTTTTCCATTCTTGTGTTATTTGTTTGAAATCAGGAGTAAGGGGGAATTGTCAGCAGCCTGGGTATGAAACAAGAGAGGTTCAAAGAAGCATTCTACCCCTACCCCCTACTTTCCTTCTCTGAAGCCAGAGCTCCCTTTTGATCCAAAGACCTGGTAGAGAAAGTGGAGAGACCACTGTGACATCAGAATCCCTGTGATCTCAGCAGAGTTGCTGGGTAAAACTTCCATCAAGCTCCAAAGACAGGACAGTAGCACAACTAGAATGGTTGTATTGTGATGAACAAAAATCGCTTGTAAGCCAGAGACCAGGGTCTCTACCCTAAATATCCTTGAAAATAGCCCAGCCACCTAATCGATCTTTATGGGGATCTGAGAAGTGTGGGTACATGTGACTAGGATGAAGCACAGACCCCCTGCCTCATCTGAGTTTTTTTCTAGGAAATTGTCAGCTGCTTTATAGATAATATCATGGTTAAGAACACAAGCCCTGGACCTAGACTGCCTTGGTTTGACTCTCAGCTTCAGCACTTAAGAGTTGGGTGGGTGGTGGTCTTGGGCAGGTTACTTAACCTGTGTGTGTCTGTTTCTTCATCTGAAATATGGGACAATATCCTACAATACCACCACCCACCCACTTGTAAAACTTATTTATGAGGATATAAGTTGACAACAACACATGCAAAATATTTTAAATAGTGCCTGGCACATAATGAGTGTTCAATAAAGTACAGCTGCTATAATTTTTATTATAAGGCTTTTTGAAAAAAAAAGTTCTAGAATAAAATGCAAAAAGTACTTGCAATGAAGCAAGATGTGAAAAGTGCTTTTTATGATTTAACAAAGGATACAGCATTGTTAGTATACACTCAGCTTTTAGAAAAAAATGAATAGAAAATATATACTAAAACGTGTCAATACTAATTGCCTCTGATTATTGGTAAGTTTCCTGTTTGTTTACTGTCTGTACTCTCTAAATTTCCTATAATGTGCACATATCGTGTCTATAACAAGGACAAAGTTAAAATGCTACATTACTGCCCTCAGCTTCCTAAGGGCAGAGCAGGGCTAGGCTGTCCAGAGGCATAGGGATCCTCCCCTGCAGGGTTGGCAGGCATCTCAGATGTTGTTTGCTGTCAAGTCCCATGCCATTTTCCAATGACAGCAACTCGGTTCCTTTTGGCAAGCTAAGCCTCGATTAGAATTCTAAGGCTTCTTAAAAAACATGCTAAGTCCCTGCCTTCCAGGAAGGAGTTTCTGGAAAATTGTGCTTCACGTTTTGAGGGTAGGGAACCATGAATGTCTCAGACCCGCTGCACCCAAGAATGCAGCCCCTGACAGTTTCCCAGGCAATTTCAGGGGTCCCCTCCCTCCTCCCTCCCCAGGTAGAGAGAAGTCCATTCCAGAGCAGGGCCCAGGACCGCTCTTCCTCTCTGGCATGCCCTTCCCTGGCGTCCCGACTCGATACACTCCTGCTGTACGTGGTAGTTCCAATGTACAGCTCCCCCAGTCCAACCATGACGAGCTGCCGTGGGAAAAACATCGGCCTTGCATCAGGATCCTGGATTTGAATCTGGCTTTGAGACACACTGCCATGGGACTCTGCACAAGCAATGAAGTTCCTCTGAGATTCAGCTTCAGCCAAAAAAAGGATAATATCAACCTCAGCAGGGAAGTGTGAGGATTAAACAAGATTAATAACGTAAATATTCTTGATTTCATTCTGTTAACTCTGCCCACCCAGAGCTCATCACTTGTATCATACTATTCGCCATGCATTGAACACCCCTGATGGCCAGGTCTTGGCTGAGCACACAGGGATGAGCAGGGCAGCCAGCTCTCACAGATCTAGGCGTCTAGCGGGAGATGAGCAGGTCACAGTGACCATGGGATACCTGCTCTAACGGAGGAGCAGTGGGTGCTCTGGGACCACAGAGGAAGGAGCAGCAGTCTTCGCAGAGGAGATGGTGCTTAGCTGAGCCTGGGGGGTCACCGCCTGGGGGATGGACAGAGGCAGGGAAGGGTTCCAGGCAGCCCCAGACAGCATTTATTAGGACCCGGCACAAAGTCTGCTGGAAACGTATTTATTTGTTCCCCAACGCAACCATGCTAAAGGACAGGCACAAACATTCATCTTGGTAGCAAGAGCCTTGGCAGGTGGTAGGAACCCATCTGAGCCCTGTACCTCCTTGTTGAAGGAATGCATGATACGTGAGTGGATATTAGGAGGGCCTGAAAGTTACCATAGGTGAGCAACAGCTTTAGAGGTACAGCTGTTTACATTCGATTCCAAGCATTCTGGGCCAAAGGGAAAGTTTCATGTTCCCGCGCTGCTGTAGAGCTGGGCTCAATGCTTCTGGTGAGCAATTTCAGCCTCCGCTGAGCTGACTCTCCTGGAGCTGGGTCCTCAGCATCCCGGCTGAATGTGCGTGCATTTGACTTCCCCCGCGACTGTGCTCGAGGCTCTTCAAAACAACTGCCTTAAGGCCTCTCCTCAGACCTTCTGTTCATGTTTTCAGGTTTCACAAGGCCCCCTGACGCCGCCCCTAATGTAGCAGTGACCCCCCCGTGTCACCACCGACACTCAAATCGGGTGCATCCTGCCGTGCACCCAATGCAGACACTTAAAACATTTTAAAGAATATTTAGTTTTGAAAAAACGCTCACAATACGAAAAAAAAAAGAACACAACTATATAAATAGCAAAATCGGTATGTGTATAAACACGCACATATATATGCACATGCGCACATAGACAGTTAACGTGGTTATCACTTGGGTGAAGGAATACCTGATGGTTTTACCTTATATTTGTGCTTTCCTGCAAATTTCCACACGGAACATTTTTTTCCCAAAGATCATAAAAACAGTATTTTTAGATCGTGGTTTTCCAGACTGCACTTGCCTGGGAGAGCCCCTGGACACACCAAGGAGCTAGGGGCGCGGGTGAGACCGCAGGCGCCCACACCTTCTTCTCCAGGATGGGAAGAGCCGGAGGATCAGGGCCCGCTGGGTCTTCCCGGAGCAACTCGGCGCCCGCCCTCCCCCTTGGCCCATGCCTATTTTGCGTCTAACCAATCCCCGGGGTTCACAAGTGTTGCCATAGGGAGCTAGGTTCGCCGTCAACAGCTGGCACCGCCGCTGGCTACCGGCAACCACGAGGCGGCCGCGGTGGGGTGGGCGTGTCTCGGGGTCCCCGCAGACGGCTTGCGGGGGCGAGCACCCTGGGCTGCCCGAAGCGCCGTGCCATCCGAGGGGTATCACGCCGGCCCCACGCCCCACACGAGCGCTTCCCTTCAGGAAGCACGCCTCTCCCCATCCCCCGCGGCCGGCGCACCCCCAGCTCACCTGCGGGGACACGGTGGCGCGACGTCCAAACGCTGCGCCACCCCAGGCGCTGGGTTCCCCCGACGCCGCGCCCCGACGCTCCTTAAAGAGAAGCGCGCCTCCGCCTACCGGTTCCCATTGGCCGTGCTCTCGGGCCCGGCCGTCTCCCATTGGTCGCTGCCCTTGGAGGGCGGGGCTGGGCGGTGAGCGGCGCCCGCCCTGCCCGCGGCGCCTGGCTGGGCAAAGGTAAGGGACAGGAATTCAAATGAGTTCTACTCCGCCTCTGGCTCGCTGCCCTGTTCTTTCTCAAGAGGTTGTTTGCAGGAAATCCAGAGAGGTCTGTCTCCCCGGGGCACGGACCTCACTTGGGATTTCTTTTGATATGTATCTCTGTCCTCTGCACGATTCCTAAAAACCTGGAAGGCAGGCAGCTGTTTCTTCAGACCTCTCTGGTCTCCCCACCGGTCAGTCCATCAGGAATGAAAAAGGCTGGTGGTAGTTTGTCTCTTTTCTCCTCGTTAGGCCACTTAGATTCTGAATACGCGCTGCAAACACCCCGAATTAGGGTAAAAGCACAGGACTCTTCAAGTTGACCCCATTCTCCAGGGGAACAAACCCAGTGTCACTCCAAGTCTGCAGACACAGAATGGGGTTTTGATTCACATTTGATTAAATTTTCAAAGAACTGGAACTGCATTTTCTGGTCTTCCGAGGAGTTCATTTCGGACTCTTTATTTACATAGAAGCCTTAGTGGGGCAAAGTGACTGGAAGAAACGGCAAACTTAGTTTTAAGAAAGTTACTGATTTGAAATGTCTAACAATGCAACAACGTATAGCACTTCGAGGCCCCGAAACACCGTAGCTTGTTTTTGCATAAAATTACATTTAAAAATTATTTGCTATTTTTTCATGTAAATCCCTTGATTTTTTATTTTCTCCTCGAAAATATTTTCATGGTGAAATCAATGAGTTTCCAAATAAAGAACAAAAACAAATTTTAGAAAAATATACTGGGGGGAATTCCCTGGCAGTCCAGTGGTTAGGACTCTGCACTTTCACTGCTGAGGGCCCCATTCGATCCCTGGTGATCCCTGGTTGGGGAACTAAGATCCCACAAGCCTTGTGGCGTGGCCAAAAGAAAAAGAAAAGAAAGAAAAGAAGAGAAAGAAAAATGTACTGGGCAGGATTTTTTTTTCTTTCTAATTTCCCGACTATGAGAAACACAAAGGCGCAAAGGAAACAGCAGCTTAAGAACAGCGAGCGCTCTTGTCTGCTGCGGAGAGCCCTGTTTATCGGTGTGTCAGCAGGGAGATACTGCAGTGAGGTCCAATATCGGTGTGCATTTGCAGCTGAGATAATTTGGCATTATAGTCATTATAAGAAATCAGAAGAAGAGGAGAGAAAAGATATACTGTGCTCCATTTTATCCTCTAAGTCTAGAAGGTTCTTTTAAGAACTCTTCAAAACATGTTCTTCTCTTGAGTTACCATCCTCCGACTGGATTCCAGAGCCATTGATGGCCTGTCTCAAGGAGCAAAAAGAAAGAGACAATGGAAACACTGGTGTCCTCTATTCAGCGATAATAATATACTAGGTGCAGTGAGAACTCAGCTTTGTGGAACCCTTAGAGAGTCAGTCAAGTTGGACAATCAAGTTCTTTTTTTTTTTTACTATGTAATTAAATATTGATTATAAACCACTATGCATACATACGTAAGTAAAATTTTAAAAATAAAGGGCACATGTATGAACATACCGCCAGTTTAAGAAACAGAACATTCCCTTTACCTTTGTGACTCTCCTCTTTCCAATCCATCCTATCTGCCTTATTCATTCATTCATTCATTCAAATAGCTACTGAGTGCCAACATGAGCCAGGCACCATTCTAGGTTTCTGAGAATCATCAGTCAGCAAAACAAACAAGGATCCCTATCCCTGTGTCACATCCTGGTAGGGGAGGACAGATAATAAACACATATAATAAGCAAATTATATAGTCTATTAAAAGATGTTAGGTGATAGGTGTTATTTTTAAAAAGAGCAGAGCAAAGGGATGGAGAATCTTGTGTATGTGGAATGAGGAGATGACTTGCAACTGTAAATACGGTGATCAGGGTATGCCTCTTGGGAAGATGACATTTGAGTAAAAATGGAAGGAGATGAGGGAGCTGACCTGGAAGATCCCTGGGGAAGCGTTTCCCTTGCAAAAGCAGCATCCAGCACAAAGGCCCTAAGGAATGAGCTTCCTGGCAGATGTGAGGAAGAGCGAGGGGCCGGCGTGGCCAGAGCAGAGGAGCAAGAGAGAAGGTGAAAGCGAAAGAGACGGAGACCAGATCATATGAGACCTTGCACAAAGGCATCTGGCTTCAAGCGGGAGTGAAACAGAACCACTGAATGGTTTTGAGTGAGGACTGACATGATCTGACTTACTTTTTTAAAGGATCACTCCTGTTGCTATGACTACAAAGAACAAGGTTGGAAGCAAGATTCTTACTGTAATAATAATCCAGGGGAGAACTTATGGGGGTCTCCAACTCAGGTCGTAGCAGCAGAGGTAGTGAGAGGTCGTTCAGATTCTGGATGTATTTTGAAGGTAGAGTAACAGGAGTCCCTGAGAGATTCTACGTGCAATGTGAGAAAGAGAGGCGTCAGGATAACTCCAAGATGCTTGCCCTGAGTAACCGGAAGGACCATAGGTGGAGTAGGCTTGGTGGGGTGGCAAAGATCAGAAGTGGAGTTTTGGACATGCTGCGTTTGAGATATCAGACATCCAAGTGGAGACGCCGAATAGGCAGGTAGATATTCAAGTCTCGACTGGGCTGGGTATATAAATCTGGGACTCATGGTCATAGAGATGGTGTTTAGAACCTGGAGACAGGATGGCCCTAGAAAAGAAATGTGTATAGAGGAGAAAAGGAGAGAGAACTGAGGAGTGAGCCATGGGAAATCCCAACACCAAATGTTTGGGGAGAAGAGGAAGAAGGAGCAAGGAGGCAGAGAAGTGATCACTCAAGTAAGAGAAAAACCAAGAGAATGCGGTGTTGAGAAAGCTTAAGGAGTGAGAAAGTGTGTTAGGTTAGGTGAGGACTGAGAATTAACAACGGGATTTAGGTCATTGTCAAGATCACTGATGACCTAAAGGGACGTTGTGATGTAGTCATCGGGGGAGGGGGGCAAGCCTGATTAGAGTGGGTTTAGGAGCAAACATGAGGGGCAACATAGAACAGTTAGAATCGTTTTTTGGCCTCTGCATTTGTTTATCCCTCCACCTACACCACACTGTCTTTTTTTTTTTGGGTGGGGGGTGCATTGTGTCTTTGTTTCTGCCACACAGGCTTTCTCTAGTTGCGGCGAGCGGGGGCTACTCTTCGTTGCGGTGCATGGGCTTCTCATTGCGGTGACTTCTCTTGTTGCGGAGCATAGGCTCTAGGTGAGCGGGCTTCAGTAGTTGTGGTGCACGTGGGATCTTGCCAGACCAGGGACCGAACCTGTGTCCCCTGAATTGGCAGGCGGATTCCTTTTTTTTTTTTTAACATATTGATTGGAGTATACTTGCTTTACAATGGTGTGTTAGTTTCTGCTGTATAACAAAGTGAATCAGCTATACATATACATATATCCCCATATCCCCTCCCTCTTGCGTCTCCCTCCCACCCTCCCTATCCCACCCCTCTAGGTGGTCACAAAGCACCGAGCTGATCTCCCTGTGCTATGCGGCTGCTTCCCACTAGCTATTTTACATTTGGTAGTGTATATATGTCCATGCCACCCTCTCACTTCGTCTCAGCTTACTCTTCCCCTCCCCGTGTCCTCACGTTCATTCTCTACATCTGCATCTTTATTCCTGTCCTGCCCCTAGGTTCTTCAGAACCCCCCTTTTTTTTTTAGATTCCATATATATGTGTTCGCATATGGTATTTGTTTTTCTCTTTCTGACTTACTTCACTCTGTATGACAGACTCTAGGTCCATCCACCTCACTACAAATAACTCAATTTTGTTTCCTTTTATGGCTGAGTAATATTCCATTGTACATATGTGGCACATCTTCTTTATCCATTCATCTGTTGATGGACACTTAGGTTGCTTCCATGTCCTGGATATCGTAAATAGAGCTGCAATGAACATTGTGGTACATGACTCTTTTTGAATTATGGTTTTCTCAGGGTATATGTCCAGTAGTGGGATTGCTGGGTCGTATGGTAGTTCTATTTTTAGTTTTTTTGAGGAACCTCCATATTGTTCTCCATAGTGGCTGTTATCAATTTACATTCCCATCAACAGTGCAAGAGGGTTCCCTTTTCCCCACATCCTCTCCAGCACTTATTCTTTGTAGATTTTTTGATGATGGCCATTCTGACCGGTGTGAGGTGATACCTCATTGTAGTTTTGACTTGCATTTCTCTAATGATTAGTGATGTTGAGCATTCTTTCATGTGTTTGTTGGCAGTCTGTGTATCTTCTTTGGAGAAATGTCTATTTAGGTCTTCTGCCCATTTTTGGATTGGGTTGTTTGTTTTTTTGATATTGAGCTTCATGAGCTGCTTGTAAATTTTGGAGATTAATCCTTTGTCAGTTGCTTCATCTGCAAATATTTTCTCCCATTCTGAGGGTTGTTTATGGCTTCCTTTGCTGTGCAAAAGCTTGCAAAAGCTTTTGAATTTCATTAGGCCCCATTTGTTTATTTTTGGTTTTATTTCCACTTCTCTAGGAGGTGGGTCAGAAAGGACCTTGCTGTGATTTTGTCATAGAGTGTTCTGGTAGGTGGATTCTTAACCACTGCGCCACCAAGGAAGCCCCCATCACACTGTCTTAATCATTAAAGCCTCTCAATTTCATTGTTCTTCAGGAAGGATTGTCTTTGGCACATTGCTCTTTTATAGAAATTTTAACATCCATGAGTCAAGTTCCATAGAAGAAAGTTCTTGAATTTTTCTTGGCATTGCACTGAAACTCTGGCACATAAAACAAGTTGGCAAAGCATGCTCCCATTTTTGTATTCTGGAATTAATCACGTAGAATGCAAAAAATTACAAAGGAGAGGTCACTGAACAGCCAGTGACATTTGAGCTGACTTTTTTCTTGCTGTCTCCCTCACTTCCAATCCCTGGGGTAAAAGCCCACTTTCGAAACACAAGGAAACTTGGCCGTTTATCCCATGGCTTCTCTACCCTGCAGCCAGAGTTAGTGTCCTGTCATCCAAAGGGCATCCTGCACCCCTGCTGCCTGCATGTTTCAGGGACCTCCCAGCTCTCTTATGATAAACCCCAAACTCTTTTTGGCATACAGGTGGCTCTAATGCTCGTCAGGCCCTCGGTAAAGCTCACCTATGAGATTTTCCCGGGAAGAACCCCTTCAGGGCTCTGATATGGTGCCAAACTGCCACCTCGCCACACTGGCTCCCTTCACCCACAAGCACGGGCGAAGGACGAGCAGCAGAGGGAGGCGGCCCCGACGCAAACGGGGCTCCTGGAGGCTCGCGTCTCACTGGAGCCTCCCGGCCACCTTCTGAAGGTGAAGCTGCAGTGAGTTTTGGAGGGAGTGCTTTCCAAGCCCGTGGACGTGTGGCTGTCCACTGAAACGGGACTGCGCTGAGCGACGGCCGTGACCGGCTGGACCCCTGCGCCAGGTCCTCTCGGCCGGGCTGCCCTGCATCCGGAGCAGCACAGGTTTCCTCTTCAGCCCTCACTGGCCGCTGTTTCCTTCCAGCACCTGGTCGATCTTCTGCACCTTCTCACTGGGCTCCGTGACGCCCATGATCTTCAAGTGTAGTGAGCGCAGCCTGGTCTCCCCACGTGTTTTCTTTTTCCCTGCCCCTGTTCTCGCTCCACGAGGTGTGAGTGCCTGCCATCGGCCTCTGCTTCAGGTTCCTTCTGACAAACCTGAAACACTGCTGTTTCAGGATGAACTTGAACTTGAAGCTGGTGAAGAAGTCCCCTGCTGGTCCTTCGGAGGAAAGGCTGGGCTGGCTTATCCTTCGGAGGTTGCCCAGTGGATGGAGTTTCCTTTGGACACAGCCTGGGGCAAATTGGTTTTTTTCTGTGGCTCTGCCACTACTTCTGATGTGTGGGTGGAAGAAGTGGCCAAAGGGACACACTTGGGAGTCTGTGCTGGGCTGGGGACACATCCCAGCTTCCCTCTGTGGGGCACAGCCCTGAGGCCTCAGTGAGCTGCATTGCTTGGATCCCCATGCAGGCGTGGCTTTGTCAGGGAGACTGGGGTGTGGAGGGGTGCAGAGGCTGTGGAGCCCTTGACCTTGGCACAGTTAGGCCACCACTAAACCGTGAGCTTGAGAGGACAAGCTTGAGGGCCAGTACCAGAATTCAGAGGATGGCAAAGGGCAAGTACAGAAAGCCCTTGGGATTTTGCTGAGATGCTGTATAGGCAAATGAGCCAATCATGGAAAAGATCCAGACTTTAACGACAGATAGTAACTACTGAATAACAACTTTCAGGAGGATGCTTTGTTACCTGCAGACTGAAAAGGTCATTGATTTTGCAGCTCATCACTAAAGTTCTTCTAGTCACTGATTCTAAATTAACTGATTACTGTTTGTATAACAATTATGTATGATATAGTAACAATCACACTGTGATGGTTAATTTTATGTGTCAACTTGACTGGCCCGATTAAACATTATTTCATTATTTCTTTGTGTGTCTCTGGGGGTGTTTCTGGATGAGATTAGCAGTTGAATCAGTGGACTCAGTAAAGTAGATCCCCCTCCCCAATGCAGGTGGGCATCATCCTATCCACTGAGGGCCTGAATAGAACAAAAATTCTTGCTTCCCTGATTGAGCTGGGACATCCCATCTCACCTTCTCCTGCCCTTTGACTGGGATTCACACCATCAGCTCCCCTGATTGTCAGGCCATTGGGTTTAAACTGGAACGACATCACCAGCTTTCCTGGGTTCCCAGCTGCCAGAGAGCAGATTGTGGCACATCTCAGGCTCCATAATTCACGTCTGTTATCTCCTACTGGTTCTACTTCTCTGGAGAACTCTAATACACACACACAGAGCAAAGATTAGGATGCCACAGAGGGAAAGAAGAATCTGGTGCTCAATTCTCTTATATTCTTCTATTGACAAACTTTCTTGTTGCTAACTTTCTTTCATCAAAACATTGTGGCTAATGACATAACTTATCACCAAGTCTCTTAAATCATTCTTACATCATGGCAAGCATATAAATCTAACCACAGTCCAATCCTAGAATGTATATAAAAATAACGTTTTATATTCAAAGATCAAGTTGAGGTTCTACACGGTAAAATAACGGTAACAGCTATTTTTAAAAAGTAAACTGATTAGAATAGGATACCAAATATATGAGTTAAAGTGAGAACTTGAAGACTATGCTTGGGAAATACGGGGGGGAAAATGTTATATGGAAAGAAAATGAGAACACAAAATTTAATCTATATTATTTAACAATGTAAGTGCACACTTAAATGTGAAACAAATTATAAGGAAACACTGAAAGGAAATGTGTTTTGAAGTAATTGGGTCATGGGACAATTTTTTTTCTTTTTACTTTTTTGTTGCAATGTTTGCGTGATACAAATGGGAGAGAAATCACCTTTGAAATGTAGTCATTCATTTTAGCAAAATTTTTGTAAATTATATTGATTAGTCTTAAAATAGAACAGAAGCACTAAAATCATAGAGGCTTAATTTTTTTTTTTTTTTCCGGTACGCGCCCCTCTTACTGCTGTGGCCTCTCCCGCTGCGGAGCACAGGCTCCAGACGCGCAGGCTCAGCGGCCATGGCTCACGGGCCCAGCCGCTCCGCGGCACGTGGGATCTTCCCGGACCGGGGCACGAACCCGCGTCCCCTGCATCGGCAGGCGGACTCTCAACCACTGCGCCACCAGGGAAGCCCGAGGCCTAATTTTTATGAACCTAATTCCTAATTCAGATTGTGACTAGATTAATCAATTCCATTTAATAAGCAGTTTGTATGTGCCAGGCGCTGTACTAAGCATTTTGAGTAGATTATTTCTTCTAATCCTCACGACAGGTACTATTTTTAACACTTCATAGACAGGGTTAATTAGTTTGCTTTAGGGTCATGTGACGAGTTAGTGATGAACTTAAGATCTCGACCTTAGCTGGTCTTGCTCCAGAGCCATGGATGTAGTGGCTGCGAATTTTCATAGAGCACATACAAGCAGAAAAGATGCTCAGGGTACAAGTCTGAAACCTTAGGGGTACAAAAACGTAGACATATTTTTTCCCCATTACTCTAGCATTTCAATCAGACACGTGTTTCTATTTGTCTTATAGCTTAAAAGCTAGATCTGAGAAGACTTTATTTTTATTTTATTAGATTTTAAAATATTTATCAGATTACTTTTAAAACATAAGATTCACAAATATTTCATTCTTTTAAAATTATAATTACCTTCCACTTTGATTGAATAATTTCTCATCTTTTTACACAAGAATTTCTGAGAGCCTTAAAACCTTATAATTGGTGGCATTACTTAAAATGTGATTTACATTCATTAGTTATCTTTGAAATGATACTTTATCATTTCTTAAATCAGCGTGGGTTCATTGAATGTTTGAGAGGCACTCTGTAGGACTAAGTCATTAGCCTATAATTTTACAGTAGATGAAGTACTATGTTTTCATTACTTTGAAAAAAAAAATGACTTTGCAGTTGACTCTTACATTTAACATTTTAATCTCAGCTTTGCCACCATTAAGTATAACTGTTTGCACCGACCACATAAGAAGCCAAAAAATTACTGGGTCCAAGGTTAATCTAATTCAATTTAAATCTAACAAAGATAACCATAATTAGCAATTTACCACAACAAAAGCCAGAGTTATTACTTTCAAAACTGTATCGATTTGGGAGTAATTAGCCTTAAAATTTAAAACATTATTCTGGGGGTGCTGAAGCTCTTTCAGGAGTTTAATAGTTTCAAGGGTTGAGTGATTTATGAAGTCTAAGCTATTACCTAACACAGGTAACACTGTGGTTGGACCTACTGTCTGAATCTTTATAAATAGACCTTTTTTTCACTTGATCTGCCTTAGGATCTAGGGTCACAGCCTTTATCAGTGGTAGTATAAAGGCTAGTCCCCACCAAAAATTTTAAGTATTTTAAAAAATAAATTTATTTTTATTTTTTGGCTGTGTTGGGTCTTTGTTGCTGCACATGGGCTTTCTCTAATTGCAGTGAGTGGGGACTACTCTTTGTTGCGGTGTGCGGGCTTCTCATTGCGGTAGCTTCTCTTGTTGCAGACTACGGGCCCTAGGCATGCAAGCTTCAGTAGTTGCAGCATGCGGGCTCAGTAGTTGTGGCTTGCAGGCTCTAGAGTGCAGGCTCAGTAGTTGTGGCACACAGGCTTACTTGCTCCATGGCACGTGGGATATTCCCAGACCAGGGCTCGAACCCATGTCCCCTGCATTGGCAGGCAGATTCTTAACCACTGTGCCACAAAGGAAGCCCCAAAATTTTAAGTATTTATTAAAAAATCACAAGACACGAGTTTCTTGCCTTCCAATGCCCAAAATGCCCATCTTGTTTCTAATGAATAAGGCGACAGACCTGATAGAAACAGGGCAGAGATGAATCAGGACAGTCAGTGACATTTCAAGAACAGAGGAATTCTGTTGGGCAACGAGGTCGGGCTGCCCAAAACTGTTTGTGATCTGAGACTAGTTTAGAACTGCATGTTTGCAACTCATCATGACGATTTCTTACTATTCATTCTATGAAATAAAAGCCTGTTGTTACACTCAGACTCGTAAATTCATTCTTTTTAATTTTTCTAATGGTGATTTAAAAAAAAAAATTGCACTTGACCCCGTCTAACCTGTAAAACTCTGACCACACGTATAGCTTTCCGTTTTGTTTACGGCCAGTCGGGTACTACGTCGGTGATGAAAACTGAAAACACAGAAACTAGACCAAAGAATGGGAAACAAAACGAGCAGTGAAGAAGAGATTGAGAAAAGGAGGAAGATATTTAGAAGAGGAATAAAAGTGCTAAGTTAGACTGGAAAGGGAAAAGAAAGGGGGTAGGGAGGGAGGAAGCTCACTGGGTCAGAAGCAACCTAAGGTTTCGGTCTTGGTTCTCGACAAGGGTAAATCAACAGATTCAGACCCCTGACCTTGAAAGTGTTCTTCAGCGGACTTACAATTGCCCATGACTTCCCAGCGACTCCATTCGTAACCATTAAAGTCTCCATTGGCTGGAGTAGCCACAGCAGACATCTGGTGTTTTCTGAACCGCTGTCGCAACTCAAGATAGCCTTTATTCTCCTCTTTCCGGGGCTCAAGATCTCCTACATTGGTGCCTGTAAACACGTGGTTTCCTCAATCCACCTCCCCATCCCCCATTTATCTTGATTTCCACGGTGCCGGGGATTCGGCAGAGGCTCGGTGATGGGGGAACTGGGTCAGAATTTTGCGTCCCTTAGGCAAGCCAAAAACAGAAAAGTGAGGGGCTCAGACTAACAGGCACTGAAAGGTAGAAATTGGGTTAGAAAAGAGCGGCGTCAGGTGGCTCCGGAGTCTAACCGCGGTACAATGCTCCCCAGACAGGGCAACCGGGAGAGCAGGTGGCCGGTTACCAGGCAACCTGAAGTCTCGCGAGACACACAATGCGCCTGCGCACTGCCGCTGGAGGGCCTTATTCAGAGCCTCCGACCCGCTCCTAAACTCAGGGTTTTTAGAGAAACCTTCCGTCGCTCTGTCGCGACGCGCTGGGCCGACTTTCCCGTTTGGAAATGGCCCGATGCAGAAGAATGAAACGTGTTCTCTGAGCCGTTCCTCCTCCCCTTCCCCCGCCCCACCGCGTCGGAAGGCGGGGCCCGGGAAGGCGTGGGCTCTGCGTACGCGCAGCGCGGCCCACGTGGAACCGGCGCAGGGACGACCGTGAGTGGGGGTCTGCGCTGGGGTCTGAGATCCGGAGGGGCCGCTGGTGGGGATCGAGCCTGGGACTGGGCCGGGTGCGCGCAAGGTCTCCCAGTCCCTGGGGCCGCCCCCACCCGTACCGTCGTGTTTTCCTGCGTCCCGGCCTCGGCTCACGCTCCGCTCTCTGCCTGGAGTTGAGCGTCTGTCGGGTACGAGAAATAGGTAAAGCCCCACCCTGGCCCTTCTGTACTCCGCGGTCTAGAAGTGGAGGCGGACCAGAAAATGACTCCAGTCGCGTGTGTTAAGTAGTGAAGTAAGTAGGCACTCGATAGAGAGGCGGCAGACCATAGGAAGAGAGTAACTCGGGGGTCGGCTACCAGATCCAGAAACTTGGAGTCCTCCCTGAGTCCTTCTGCTTTACCCCGAGTTCATCACTGAGTCGGGCGGATTGCACCTCTTAAATGTTTCAAGTAGCATGCATTTCCGTCCATCCCCTCTGCGGCGACTCTAGCCAAGGCCACCGTCATTTACCAGGACTACTCTGGAGCCTCTTTGCTGCTTCCGGTCGCGGCAAAGGACTCCTCCTGGCCCGAATCCCCAAAGATCTTTCTGTGACGCCTTTCCAGCCACGCCACTCTGCTTTGAACGTTACAACCGCTTCCCACTGTAGGGTTTGCAAGTGTATTCACCATCTGGTCCTTCCTCGCCTTTCCCGCTCTCTCCGCTCTCTCTAGCATCTCTGCCCCAGTGACACTGACATCATTTCCTTTAATGCAGTTCCCTGGGATGCTCTTCCGAATAGGTACTCCCTTTGGTGTCACGTGTGGGTTAAAAGGTCACTTCCTCCGGGAGGCCCTTCCTGACCCCCTCAACTGAGTCAGGCCTCTGCTCGGGATCCTGTAGGTCCCTGACCTTAATGTGCATCACATCTTATATTTTACTTGTGGGTAAGTCTCCCACATAGATTCTAAGCCCAATGAGTTCAGTGGCTGTTTCTGCTTTAATTCATCATCTTTCTGGCTTGGTGCATTGTGGATAATCCACAAATACTTGTTCAAGTAAGAAAGGTGGTGGTAGGGCTGAGGGTGGGAATAGTTCCCCAGGCAGAGGGAATGTGCGTAAAGCCACGGAGGGGAAGAACTGGTGGCCTCATTAAACAGTGTGTGGCTCCATGGTGGGGTGTAAGGAGGTAGGCTGGTGGTGACATGGGGGCCCTTGGATGTCACTCCAGTGAGTGTGCGCTTGATCTCACGGGCAGCAGAGGCCTCCAAAGGCACCCCAGCAAGGCCTTCCCGATTTTCTCCTCCAGAGCTGTTACTTGTTCCACTTTGGTTTTGGATTCTATCCCGTGAGACTCTACTTATCTGAACCACTTGGCTCGTGTCTCCCTCGCCTAGATTCTGAAGACAGGAGGAGCTAATGCCCAGAGCAGCACGTAACTGTAAGTACTCACTCCCTGTTTGAATGCCGAGGCACAGGAACTGCAGTTTGTGGTCTAGCAGAGCTCCGATAGATCCTCATATTTGCTCCTTGGTCGTTTATTTCCCTTTTCCTGACCATCTTCAACCTGGTGCCAGCCTCTGCCAGTCACTTCCTTGGATTTGGATGAGCTGCCTCCTGCTTCGCACGGGGATGATGGGGATGGCGGGGGCGGGGGGGCTGCACCGGAAGGAAGCAGCTTAGGGGGCAGACACCGAGTCTCTAGCAGTGGGCAACACTGACACGAACGAGGTCTGAGCTCACACCCCAGGGAGCTGAGTTTTGGTTTTCCGTGAGAAGGTGATGTAGGAGGAACGTCTGAGGCCGGTGGAGGTCAGGAGACCCTGTCTCAGGCCTTTCCACTGTGGAAAGGCCCCCTGTCCTACACCAGTGGTGCCCAATTCCGGTTCTGTATCGCATTAAGCTGGGCATCCTTTTGCCAAGTACAGGTGCCCTGCTGTATTCCGCAGGATTCCGATTCAGCAGACCTGGGGAACGGACCAACCATCTCTGTCTTTTGTAAAGTCACAGATTATTTTTTAGGTGCAGCCAGGATTGAAAGAGCATATAATTTGGATTTGGGAAACCAGCTGTGGCTCTGGCATGGTACTTAACCTGAGTCTGTTTCCTCCTCCACACACAGGGCCATCACGCAGGAATCGGGTGAGAACCAATTAATTCTTGGAGAACGTGCCTTATGACACACTCCACAGGACACCCGCTCCTCAGCAGCAGCAGCCGGGCTCTTAGGGGGGTGTTTGATTGGAGATTTCATTTATTTTCATCCTGCCAGGGGCGCTTAGGGGAGCGGGGAGCAGGTGTGCGTGGGATGAATTACCTGGAATGAGAAAATCTGGTTATCTGAAAACAGGAACAGTTCCAAAACCAGACTTCTCCAGAGCTGGCTTGTTTAACTTCCTTCACTTCTGCAACTTGGGTCCCTGTGGTTCCCGGCTGAGCCCAGGAATATGCAGTTACCTCTGGGCAGGACAAACAGGACATGCTCCTCTGAACGGTGGTTTATAATATTTCCCCAGCAAGGATCCCTGTTACTATTTTGCCTTAATGGATTAATATCTTTAAATTTCATTACGATATTTCCCTAGATTTCATCACATTGTCAGCCAAAGGAACGGCCAGCTTGGACTTATCAGGGGAAGGGGGAATCTGTGTATCGTGTTTTAGAACAGACAGACAAGAAATTTAGGGTCCAGGGAGGGAAGGAGACTTAGAAAAAGGCACAGAATGAAAGTATCATTTGGGTTTTTAGTCATGTGCATACATTATGGTCCCAGTTCTTAAAAATAACCACAGCTGGTTAATTATGAATGGCAGAGGCTTCCAGGGCCCTTAGAGACTGTGTGCTGAGGCAGGCGGACTCGGGGACTCACAGAGGTGGTGGTGGGAATTTGTTGAAGGCTGAAACCCGGTACCCGTGACTCAAGAGTTGGAGGTGCTCAGTGAATATTTGCTGAATGGATGGACGGAAGCCTAAGTAGAGGGCAATACAGAAAATGGTAACAAATCTATCAGACTAATACCAGAGGTCCTGAAGAGGATAAACAATTATGAACAAGTAGCAACATGGAACATTTTAAAGGAAATAAATACATTTCAGTATGATCACAGTAACGCAAAACATTCATAAATTGCATGTATATGAATGAAGACCGAATCACAGGAAAAAATGGGGAAAACTTGAAAGAGAAGTTAGATGTATGGTCACATATATACATGTACGTGTATATATGTCCTATATAAGTAGGCTTGCTTTAGCCTTTCCAAAATCAGAAAGGGCACAGCCAAGATATCCTTAAGGCGTGCATGTCTAGTTAACACGTGTTTTCCTTTGTCGTTTTGCTCCTCTGTGAAGGGTCTTCAGAATGGCCGCAGCCCCCCAGGCACCAGGGAGGGGCTCTGTGCGGAAGACCAGACCTTTACCTGTGAAGACATCATTGAACAACCCATATACCATCCGCTGGGGTGCCCTGGACAGGGAGGATATGCACTTCATACTACAGACCCTGGAGGACAGGATTAAATCTCTCGGGCTTCAGAAGACTGAGGACAGGAAGAGAAAGAGAAAGCAGCCCGCTTTGAAAACACAAAGCGGAGACACGTGCAGCATGGATGTGGACACTGGTGAGGGTCTGAAGGAGGAAAAGCCAGGTGAGCCCCAGGCATCAGGGTGGACCCCTGCCGACGTCAGAAAGCAGCTTGCCATCGGCATCAACGAGGTCACTAGAGCCTTGGAGAGGAACGAGCTCCTCTTGGTCTTGGCGTGCAAGTCGGCCAAGCCGGCCATCGTCACCGCGCACCTGGTGCCGCTGAGCGCCAGCAGAGGTGTCCCTGCCTGCCAGGTGCCCCGGCTCAGCGAGAGGCTCGCACCCGCCATGGGCTTGACGTGCGTCCTGGCCTTGGGGTTCAAAAGAAACACCGCTGCGTTTGCGGAGGAAGTGAGGGCCATCATCCCCAGAGTCCCCCGTCTGGACGTGCCGTGGCTCCGAGACACACTTGAAGACCCCGGGGAGAACCCGGAGATGGAGTCTTTGGAAAGCCAAGACAAAGAGATTTTGGACACTTCCTTCGAAGACCTCTCTAACTCCAAGAGAAAGCTTGCTGAGGGTCAGCAGGCTGCAGTGTTACAACCCCTGAAAATAAAGAAACTGATTCCAAACCCCAATAAGATAAGGAAGCCACCCAAATGTAAAAAAACAGCTTCAAAGTAACCTTGTATAAACCTGTCACTTCATACAGTTGTAAAACGCCACCTCGTAGAGAAGCCGCAAATAAAATGACTTTTACATATATTCTTGGGACACTGTTTAGTATCATTCCTTCCAAATGTGTAAGATTCTCTGACAGTAGAATACAGATAGGCTGAAGCTTAGGGACACTAAGTGCAGAGAATGTTCAGCAGTATGAGTATCAAAACAAAAGTTTATTGGAACTAATGTCCATGCTTGTATAATTTCCCTTTTTAAAAGGCTGGCACAATGCTTGAGAGCAAGGACATCTGTATCCTGCAACACTGGACATCTTTCTGTCCAAACTTGGCAAATAGGCCACACAGACACGGTTCTAGTTGGCGGGGGAGATGAAACTGGATGGCAGGTGCACCATCAGTTGTAAAGGAAAGATGGTAAATGCCAAGCAATACACTGTCCTCAGAAACAATACATTATTATTTCTTACTGTCAGTTTGCCTTTCTTTGTAGGCAGGCCTAAGCGTGGGCTTGGGAGAAAGGCTAAACATTTATCAAAATTGCCAGATAAGGTATTCTGACTAGGTAAGAATTCACTCCTTTACACGGTTAACTTACCTCCTTGGGACTTTAGCATGTATCCAAAGTACGATGGTAATTAGGTGAAATAAAGCAGGAAGAGAAGAAAAAAATAAGCGGAGGAGCTTGGATGCTCAGAGGTGGGTCTGCCATCACAGGGGTCACTCGTGTTAGTATATGGAACAGGATCGGTGCTCTGTGTTAAAGCATCCGCTGTTTACAGCATGTGTTTGGAAAAGGTGCTTTCTGTAATTTACGGGGAAGGTACTGGCTTGCCAAAGTTTATTTTCGGCCTAAATTCTGGTTGATCTGTGGATTATGCCCCCTCCGTTTAAATTTACTGAATGCCATCTTGACCAAAAAATGGTGGGGTGTGTGGGCAAGGGTACGTCATGGACCAGAGCATTTCCATTACTGACAAAGGACACGGGGTGGTGTGGGTGTTTTGAATCTGTAAGACACTGTGTATTGCACTGAAATTTAGTTCTAACGGCTACTTTATAAACACAAGCAGCTGTACTGATTTTCTACTTTAAAATGCTCATTGGTAACATGCGTAAATTATAAAGAGGCGTTATAAAGCGGCAAATGTGCTAATAATTTATAAATTACTGTATTTAAAAATTACTGAGTAAAAGAACATGAACTCTATTAACTGCAATTATGTAAGTGAATAGAGGAACAATGCCACAGTTTTGTCATGGGGTGAGCCCGTGACACAATTTCTGAGGGACAGTCCTGCAATTATTCGAAAACCTACTTCATGTTAAGACTGTGCCATAAAAATGAGCAGAACGTAATTCCCAACTGGACCCTCGACTCTGGGTTATGTTAAAAATCTTGTTTACTTAATTCTGGTGTTTCAGTGAATTGGTTCACTTTTGCTTCTGCAGGCATCCTCCTCACGTTAGGAGAAAAAAGGTAACGCAATTGAGTTTGAATCATCCTATAGGAGAAGTCTTCCCTTGCGTCTTCGAGAAGGAAAACTGTGGTGTCCTAAATTAAGGACAACTTCGGAGCCCACGCATGCCCCCTAGTGGAGGTTCCAGGGTGCCACAGCTGTGGGGTGGCCTTCAGGATGACGGGAAGCTGCAGAAAGAGGCTTTCTGATTTTTAGAGGAAATCAGAGGCAATAGAACTTTTTCCCTAAAGGGCCAGGTTTAGGCCTTTGGGTCCACAGTCTCTGTCAGAACAACTCAACCCTGCCTGCCACGTACAGGCAACACATGAATGAATGAGGACTTGTTCCCATAAAACTTTATGGATGCTGAAATCTGAATTTCCTGTAATTTTTATGTGTCACAAAACTTTTTTTTTTTCCTCCTCAACCATTCAAAAATGTAAACACCATTCTTAGCTCGTGGGCTGTACAAAAACAGGTGATGTGCTGAGTTTAGCTCATGGGCCACAGTGTGCTAGCTCCTGCCTGGTTTTTATAAGGTATGATTGTGTCCTTTGACTACTTATAACATGAAGGAAGGGCATGCTGCTGTCGAAGGTAATTAGATTTTTCTGGACTGAACGGCCTAGGCACTGGTACATAAAGGCAGGAAGAAGTATCTACTTTGTGGTATTTGAGTCGAGGCCGTTTTAGGTGGCCTTGTCCAGCATCTTTTTCCCCTTGGGCTATTGGTGATATATACATTATCTATGTACACCGAGAAACTTGGATTTTCAAATCCTAGATAAAAACACCATCAGTAACAAAACCACAAGACTTATTTACAAATAAGACATCTTCCTAGAGCACGACAGCTTTCATGATAAATAAGTGTAAGGATAGAGAAATATGTGCAATTCTGCATAAGTAATAAAAACATTCAAATTATCAGTGTCCTGATGGCACTCATAAACTCCACTGGGCATGTCTTCTGACTTGAGGGCTTTGATTTTTCTTTTCCTCGCGTATCCTGGCTGTTGCTGAGAAGAAGAGAGTCTCTGCAGGAGCAGAACAGTCTAGTTTGTCAGGGTTGTGTGCTCTTCAGAGAACACAATGTTTGCCCCAAACCTTGCTTTGGAACCAATCCACGAACCTGCTGAAGATCAAAGCACCCATTTGTGTGTTTATTGATTTGGCAACTTTGCTTCTAGAGAAATAGTCAACCAGTATATTTTTATCTCACTCTTCACTTTAACACCTACCGCTCATCACTGCGTTACAGAAATGCTGGCTCCATAGGTGTTCCCGATGAGATCATGTGCAGTGACATAAGTAAACCCTTTCCAAGTGGCTCCCTCATTCTGCTACATGGACCCACAGACCCTCACTTAACAAACAGAAAGGCAGCAGTTCATCTCCACACAACGGCAAAGATTTTCCTACACGATTCTGTGATTTCTGTTCAATCCATAGAAAAGCGGTCCATTTTTCTAGAGAGGGACAAATACCTTCTCTTCATTGAGAGACAGTCAGAAGGTTGAAAATGAGAGGAATGTGCTCTTTGTATCCTCCTTCCATCCCTCCTAAAAATGGGTCAACAGCGAAAATAAGGATGAATGTTAACATTCTAGCTAGAAATGTGTTCTATTGGTCACCAATCGATGTTTTTCCATCTTTTCTGCTACTGACACTTCGATGTCACTTAGGTTGTGCTTTTATTCTTTGGAATGGCAGTTCCAGGAATCATTAACTAGGATATTAACAAATGATGACATCAGAGTTCTAGAAATAGAAATATCCATCTACTGTAATACGAGTCCAACCTAAAGGGAGGAAAGAAATGGAATAGCAAAAACAAGTGAGCAAGAAAAATTATAATGTAGTACAATAGATCTATATTTTTAAAAAGCTACTAAAGAAAAAAACTCTCAACAATCCGAAGAGAAACAAATATGGGATTTTCTAGGTAAATTTATCAAGTTTACAAAGGTTTATCAACTTCACTTACCTTTTCGGACTCTGTCCCTGGACACCTCCAGTTGTACAAGTAATACTGTAAATTGCCATCGCCTATGCCAAACTTGAGTTTTTCCAAGAATGTCTTATTTTCCATCAAATCTAGCGCATTGAATACATCAAATCCTTTCTGTCAATGTAAAAAAAATTTTTTAATTTTAAAGTTTCAAAGGATTAGAGTGTTTTGTATATTATGTATTTCAGTATAACATTTCATTCCTCTACTAATAGCTTGAATTGATAATGCATTTATAGTAAGGTTTAATGTCTGCAATATATAGTATGGGTTAGGAATTCAGTTCAAAACTGTCTTATTAAACTAGCAAGCAGTGAATCTGATGGAGTCAGCAAGATTATCCAGAAATGCTGAATCGAGAAGTGCAGTCTGATGGCTGACAAAAAAGAATCTATTAAAATTTCAGGAAATATTTTGTCCCTGTTTTTTTTTTTTTAATTTATTTTATTTATTTATTTTATTTTTGGCTGCATTGGGTCTTCATTGCTGTGTGCAGGCTTTACTCTAGTTGGGTCAAGTGGGGGCTACTCTTTTTTTTTTTTTTTTTTGCGGTATGCGGGCCTCTCACTGTTGTGGCTTCTCCCATTGTGGAGCACAGGCTCTGGACGCGCAGGCTCAGCAGCCATGGTTCACGGGCACAGCTGCTCCATGGCATGTGGGATCTTCCCGGACCCAGGCACGAACCCGTGTCCCCCACATCGGCAGGCGGGCTCTCAACCACTGCGCCACCAGGGAAGCCCTTGTCCCTGTTTTTGAAGCAAACAGCTGCCTAGATGGCTCTATCACCAGAACTGTTAGTTACTGGCCTTTCTACGTTCTGACTTACCTGAACCTACGCCAAGAAATCAAAGCTGTAAAGACTTTAAATCGTGTATCTGTCTTGGGCTGATAATGGGAAATAAAATTTAGTAACATTTCAATAGTAAAAACAGAATTTAAAAAAAAGCTTAGATAATACTATGCAAAATGTGATATAGATGGAGCACCTACATTTCTATTTCTCAGGGGTTTTACCTTAAATAACTTATTACTGGCCGCTTTGGGGAGGTAGTTGAAAATGAGCTACAAGATCAAAGAAGCAAACGAGAATGCTGATTTGGGGATCCACTTATAATAGATTAAAAAAAATGTTTCCAATGATCAAATACAAGACTACAAGGAAGACACTTTTGAAGGGTTGCTCCCAATTTCTTGTGAACAATATTTATCTTCTCACTCAGCAATTACATCAAAATGTCCCCGTCAGCTGATTTCAATTTCTTTTTAAAGAAAAATGTTTATTTATAGCAAGAATTTAACAATTATCCTTACTACCACACTGAGGAAATAGAAAAATAATGCAAATATAGTAAGGAACATTTTGAATTTAATTCTTTTCATTTTAAATCCTTTTAATAATAATAATTCTAATAGTTAAAATTAAATTTCTTTAATTTTAAAATTCAGAGACTATTTATTTGAATCAAAAAACCTACTGTTGCCAATTATTCACTGCAACACACTCATATTTTCCCCATACAGACAGACCTTGTTTTATTGAGTTTCACAGATTCTGGGTTTTTTACAAATTGAAGGTCTATGGCAACGCTGCATCGAGCAAGTCTATCAGAGTCATTTTTCCAATAGCATTTGCTCACTTCGTGTCTCTGTGTTCCATTTTGGTAATTCTTGTAATATTTCAAACTTTTTCATTATTGTATTTGTTATGGTGATCTGTGATCTCTGATATGACTACAACTCGCTGAAGGCTCAGATGATGGTTAGCATTTTTTTTAGCAATAAAGTATTTTAAATTAAGGTCTGTATATTGTTTAAATATGCTAGTGCACACTTAACAGACTACACTATAGTGTAAAGATAACTTTTATATGCACTGGGAACCGAAACACTCATGTGGCTCTCGCTTTATTGCGACGCTTTCTTTACTGCAGTGATCTGGAAGCATCTGGAACCAAACCCACAATATCTCCAAGGTATGCCTGTATCACGGGATCACATTAGTTTTATTATATTCCTTATATTATGAATTTCGTGTATCTTTATATAAGGGTTACAAGTTTCTAATTTGTACAAAATGTCTTCTTGGTTAAGTTACAACAGAATTAATGATGAAAATAGCCATTAAATTAAAAAAAAAAACCTCATCAAAATTCTTCCTTTGACTGTCAACAATAAGAAGTATCTCAAACAAATCCCCCCACCATGTGGAAGAAAATACAAGATGTTTTATATACTCCAATATACATATTTGAGACACACACGGGATGACAAGGAGTGAGTTGCGTACCAGCTTGGCGATGATGAGCGCGTCGTTCATGAGGTCCAGCAGCGGCGTCTCTGTGTGGATATTGTAGAAGGAGTAGGCGGCTTTGAGGCTCTTGTGGGCGGGGTGATGCATGACTGTGGAGGGGAGCGTGTAGAAGCTCAGGAAGTCAGTTAGTTTACCACTGGAGTTCTAAAGAACAAAGGCAATGTCAGGTAAACATCTCCTTGAACAAGTTTCATCCAGGCATCTCAGCTCACATCTTGATCTCTGACTTGCACCACAGCTTTCCGTTAGAATGAAAAGCAACAGCTCATGCTCCGCTCTCCAAGTCTGATGTGGAGCCGCTTACCATATGCTGGGCAGAGGCCAAGGAAGAGCGTGGAGCTGTGCCTCAGCCTAAGGGCTCGTCAGCAACTGGCATCAAGTTCTTAAGAAGTAGAATGTTCTAAAAGGAATGCTCTCTGGTTGACTAATGCGTCTCTCTAGACTTATGGGACAGTGATAAAAGTAAATTCATTGTTTTTGCAGGAATAAGAGCACCAGGGATTAGAAGGCTACCTTTTCCAACTAAAGGATACTGTATAATAATCTTCTTGGCACAAGGCAGGAATTGTATCAGCTTAAAGTGAAGTTGGATAGGATTTGGAAGCTGTTTTTTTAGAAGCTTGTAAAAAGGCACTGGTACTGCACCAAAATATATGTGTGTGAATAACTGAGAAAATCTGAAGCTATCAAAAATAAAAAGGGATGTGAAAGATGGTGTTTGTTTTGTCATCACAGGTACACTTTCAATACAAGAAATTAGCCAATATTGTTTGCATTGTTTCTATTACCTGCAGTGACCTATGCAAGTCTGCATATAATTCAAACCATGATGTATTTGAAGTATACAGCTGTGGAGGCTAGACCACATATGCCATTGCTAATATTTGTTTTAGCAGAAAATTCCAGAGGATGTATTATCTGGTTTTTGAGTGCTTCTGATTCATTAAACCTTTTTTTCAGACATTATGAAATTAAAGATGTTAAGCAAAAGTGAGAGATGGGTTAAAGACCTAAGTTTTCAGCTTTATTAAGGATTTTCAACTTGAAAAACACCACAGCAGAAATTAGAGGAAAAAAGAAATCACTGGATGAGCTCAATAGTAGAGTGGAGATGACAGAGGATAGAATCACTGAACTTGAATTTACCCAATCTGAAACAACAGAGAGAAAACAGAGTGAAAAAAAAAAAAAAAAAGAATTAAGCCTCAGGGATCTGTGGGGCAGTAACAAGATTCACCATTCATATCATTGGAGTCCCAGAGGGAAAGAAGAAAATATGGGGCTGAAAGAGACAATGGCTGAAAACTTCCCAAATTTGGCAAAACGGACATAGTAGATTCAAGAAGCCATGTGAATTCTAACAGGATAAACCCAAAGAAGTCCACACCAAGACACATCATAATGAAATTTCCAAAAACTAAAGACAGAGAAAGATCTTGAAAGTAGCCACAGAGAAACAACACATTACCTATGGGTAAATACTAATTCAAATGACAGCAGACTGCTCACCTGAAACCACAGAGGCCGGAAGCAAGTGGCACAAGAGCTGAAAGAAAAGAACCATCCACCATGAATTCTGTATCTGGCGAAACTTTCTTCAGGAAAGAAGGGGAAATAAGCACATTCTCAGACAAATGAAAACTAAAAGAATTTGTTGCTAGCAGACATACCTTTAAGACTGGACGAAGTACATTCTTCAAATAGAAAGGAAATCATAAAAGAAAGCATCATGGGCTTCCCTGGTGGCACAGTGGTTGAGAGTCTGCCTGCCGATGCAGGAGACACGGGTTCGTGTCCCGGTCCGGGAAGATCCCACATGCGGTGGAGCGGCTGGGCCCGTGAGCCATGGCCGCTGAGCCTGCGCATCCGGAGCCTGTGCTCCGCAACGGGAGAGGCCACAACAGTGAGAGGCCCGCATACCGCAT
>NW_020173682.1:146206-162668 GCF_003031525.2 Neophocaena asiaeorientalis asiaeorientalis
AAAAAAAAAAAAAAAAAAGAAAGCATCATGGAGCATCAGAAAGGAAGGAAGGAAGAAGGAAGAGAAATCTGGGTACATACTTTGAGCTATGCTTCTTCTCATGAGTTTTATAAATGACTCGATGATTGAAACAAAAATTATGACACCATCTGATACTCAAGACAGTGATATTTAAATAATGAGACTGTACAGTAGAAACTAACACAATATGGTAAAGCAATTTTACTCTAATAAAGATGTGAAAAAAAATGATGAAAAAGTAAAGAGAAGTAAAGTCACTTGAAGTGGTACAACATGGATACCAGAAGACTGTGATAAGTCACATCTGTATATTGTAATACCCAGAGCAACCATCATGAGACCTACACAGATATACCCAAATGCACTATAAATAAATCAAGACATCCAAAAATGTTCAAGGAACAGGAAGGCAAGGAAACAGAAACAGAGGGACGGAAACCAGAAGTAACAAACAGAAAACATGTATTATAATATAGAAGACTTAAGCTCTAATATATCAATAATCATCAAATGTAAATGGCCAAAAAACACCAATCAAAAGATTCTGGCAGAGTGGATAAGGAAACATGGCCCAAATATATACTGTTTACAAGAAATTCACTTCAAATTCAATGACAGAGATGGGTTGAAAGTAAAAGGACTGAAACAGATATACCATACAAACATGAATTTTAAAAAAGGAGTGGCTATACACATATACCTCAGAGATACTGTGGGTTTGGTTCCAGACCCCTCAATAAAGCGAATATTGCAATAAAGCGTGTCACATGAATTTTTTTGTTTTCCCAGTTTATATGAAACTTTTGTTCACACTATATTGTAGTCTGTTAAGTATGCAATAGCATTATGCCTAGAAAACAATGTACATACCTTAATTTAAAAACACTTTATTGCTAAAAAATGCTAACCGTCATTTGAACTTTCAGCGAGTAGAAGTAGTAACATCAAAGATCACCATAACAAATCTAACCATAATGAAAAAGTTTGAAATACCAAAATGTGACACAGAGAAACAAAGTGAGAAAACGCTGTTGGAAAAAATGACACCAACAGACTTGCTGGACACAGGGTTACCACAAACTTTCGATTTGTAAAAAATGCAGTATCTGCTTAGTACAATAAAGCAACGTGCAATACAACGAGGTCTGCCTGTATTAATATACAAGGAAGTAGACTTCAGAGCAAAGAGAACTACTGAAGACAAAGAGGGGTATTACATGATGATAAAATGATCAATCCACTAGAAACTCATGCAGGTCCAATATGTATAAGTACCAAACAAGACCCTCCAGAGACATCAAGAAAAACTGACAGAACTGAAGGGGAAAAAGACAAATCCACAGTTATAGTTGGGGACTTCCACACCCCTCTCATTAACTGACAGAACTACCAGAATTAAATAAGGGCTATGACTACAGATTTTGTAGCCATTAAAAGGGAATACTATGAACAACTTTATTCTTACAAATTTGACAATTTAGAAGAAGCAGACCAATTCTTCTAAACTGTATTAAAACTCAAACAAGATGAACAGTCCTATAATCATAAAAGAAAGTGAATTCATTATTTCAACACAAAAGAATTCTCTAAGGTCAGATGGTTTCAACTGGAGAATTCTAGCAAACATTTAAGGAATTAATACCAATTCTATATAATTTCTTCTAGAAAACAGAAGAGGAGGTCATACTTCCCAACTCATCTTATGAGGCCAGTAGTATCTTGATACCAAAACCAAACAAAGACAGTACAAAAAAAGAAACTGCAGACCAATATCTCTCATGAACTCAGCAAATACTCAACAAAATATCAGCACTCCAAATCCAATAATGTATAAAAATTATATACCATAACCAAGTGGATAATTTTTCTAGGTATGCAAGGGTGGTCAAACATTTGAAAATCAATAAATGAACAGACTGAAGAAGAAAAATCATGATTGTATGAATTGAAGCAGAAAAAGCACTGGACAAAATCCAACACCCATTTATAATAAGAACTCTCAACAAGTTAGGAATTTTCTCAAATCAGTAAGGAGCTTCCATGAAAAACCTACAGCTAACATCACGGAATAAGATTCATGGGGTAAGACTGAATGCTTTTCCCCTAATAACAGGAACAAGGCAAGGATGTTGATGTTTACCACTCTTATTCAATAAAGTACTAGAATATCTAGCCCCTGCAATAAGGCAAGATAAAGGAAGAAACAGCATACACATGGGAAGGGAAGAAATAAAACTGACCCTATTTGTAGATGACACAATTGTCTATGTGGAAATCCCAAGAAATCTCCAAGTAAATTCCTGGAACTAATAAGTGATTTCAGCAAGCCTGCAGGATACAAGAGCAACAAAGAAAAACCAATTACATTTCTACATACTAAAAATGAACATGTGGAAACCAAAATTAAAAACACAATACCATTTATAATCACTCCAAGGAAATGAAGTATTTAGGTAAACACTTTAAAAAATATATACAGGATCTGGATGCTGAAAATTACAGAATGCTGACAAAATAAATTTTAGAAGACCTAAATAAATGGAGACATACCATGTTCATGGATTGGAAGACTTGTTAATTCTCCCTAAATTAATCTACAGAGTTAATGTAATTCTTATCAAAATCCCAGCAAGGTCTTTTGTAGATAACGACAAGCTTATTCTAAAATTTACATGCAAAGGCAACAGAACTAGATTAGCTAAAATAATCTTGACAAAGAAGAATAAAGTGGGAGGAATCACTCTACCTGGTATCAAGGCTTACTATACAATTACAGTAATTAAGACAATGTGGTATTGGTGAGGAAATAGACACAGAGATCAATGGAACAGAATAGAGAACCCAGAAATGGACCACAATACAAAGTATCAGTATTCAGGCTACAGAAAACTTTGACAGGGAATTCCCTGGTGGTCCAGTGTTTAAGACCTGGTGCTCTCACTTCCAGGGGCCCAGGTTCTATCCCTGGTTGGGGAACTAAGATCCTGCAAGCTGCACCGCATGGCCAAAAAACAAACAAACAAAAAACCAAAAAAAACCTTTTACAAATCAAGAAGACAAGGGTTGAGTGAAGTGGTTGAATTATGCCATCTTGAACAAAGGCAGTTCAGTTCCAACCAGTTTTGCAAAAGCAAAACAATATTAAACTTTGGGACACATCCCTCTCAGATGAGATCATCCAAACTGGCCTTTTCAAAACTAAGAAAAGCAATTAGTCACACAGACAACAACAGAGCAGATCAGAACCCTGATTCCCCATGATTAAGTAGTAAAAGTGTGCTTTTCTGCCAGGAATGGAAGCTGTAAGAACAGCTGGTTCTGAAAGGGTGAGCAGGAAGCTGGTTCAGAAGCACTGAGTCATGCGGGCAGGAAGGGAATGGACACTTTATGATCCTTCTGGAAAATGGACTCAGTTGCACAGTGTTCTCATACTTCTCTGTACTATCTTATCACCTTCTCTTTACCTCCACTACAAAAGTGTCAATGATGTGCTCCTGGGGGAGGAACCAGTGGGCTACTTCCTCTTCATCCATCACCGGGGCTAGATGAAACTGCTTCAGGTAACTGTTGGTTAGTTCTTGAACAGCTTTGATATCTCTTGGTTCCATTGGCCTCAAGCCTGAAGTTTTTGTAACCTGTTGGAGTGAAAACAAAACCAGTTGGGACAGGCTTCCCTGGTGGCACAGTGGTTAAGAATCCGCCTGCCAATGCAGGGGACACGGGTTCGAGCCCTGGTCCAGGAACATCCCACATGCTGCAGAGCAACTGAGCCCGTACGCCACAACTACTGAGCCTGTGCTCTAGAGCCCGTGAGACACAACTACTGAGCCTGTGCACCGCAACTACTGAAGTCCACGTGCCTACAGCCTGTGCTCCGCAACAAGAGAAGCCACCGTAATGAGAAGCCCGCGCACAGCAACGAAGAGTAGCCCTTGCTCGCCGCCACTAGAGAAAGCCTACTTGCAGCAATGAAGACCCAACACGGCCAAAAAAATAAAATAAAATAAAATAAATTTATTAAAAGAAAAAAAGTTGGGAGGTTTAAATAAGAGGAGTAAACAAACTTGGCACCAAAGCATGATCCCCAGACCAGCAATATTAGCATCCCATGGGAGCTTGTCAGAACTGCAGAATCTTGGGCCCACCACAGACCTACCAAGTCAGGATGTGCAGTTTCACAAGATCCCCTGGTGATTCGTATACACATAAAGCTTGAGAACCACTAGTTTAGAACATAAGCTACACGACATGTTCTGTCCTATCTTTGTGTACCAGGTCTTTGGTCAGTACTGCCCATGACCCAGACAAAACCAACGGGAACACTCCAAGTTCATCTATATCCCCATGCCAAGAACTTTAACAGCCTACATGATAGGGCAGAACAATCTCAGCATGTGTTCTGGAGGATCACGCTTTTAAGACTGCCACGTCTGACATTTTGAAAGCACAGTTGAAAATGGCTGAGAAACTTTTTGTCCAATAGCCTGTGGAAAAAATGTAGCTCTTCTGTTCTCGTGAGAATAAAAATGAAAGAAAAGTAAAAATCATATCGGTCAGTATGGGAAGGGAAGCATTTTAATTGCCAAGAATGAATGGCTGGTTGCCAAGTAGTGGCCCTGGTCTCTCATGCCATCTTTTGATTAGAAGGTGATCAGAATAGGCATCTGAATCCATCATTCCAGAACATCAAAATTTTTACATTAGGCCATGGGAATAACAAACCCTCAAGGTCAGGACAAGTCCCCATTTGGATTTGTTCAAGTCTTATCCTTAAAAGAGCTCCAGACAGCAACTATAGGAAGTGTACAGACACCAGGATACTTGACAACAGAAGTGAGAAAGGTCACTACATTTGCTTGTTTGTACAAAGAAAAAACTTAATACAAATACAACTGCATTTTTCCAGTTAACTCGATATTTTTTTCTTGACGAAATATTGGATAAATTTTAAGTGACAAATAACTTGTATATAAATAGTGCTATTCCATCTTTTCTGTCCTAAATTGCCACTAAGTACTTTTAGAATTCTTTTTAAATTGAAGTATAGTTGATTTATAATGTGCCAATCTCTGTTGTACAGCAAAGTGACTCAGTTATACATACATATACACTCTTTTTTTATATTCTTTTCCATTATGGTTTATCACAGGATATTGAATATAGTTCCCTGTGCTGTACATTAGGACCTTGTTGTTTATCTAAGTACTTTAAAATTAAAAACTGCCTTTAAAATTACATCATCACAATTCCTGCATGCCCCCAGACTAGTGGTAGGGGAGAAGACCAAGGTGGAAAATGGGTTTTCATCTTGAGTGTCATCTCTGATGGATGTTAGTAGTTGTGCTGAGGTTTCTAACGTTCTGTGACAAGAACTGCTGACTGATTACTGATTCACTTTGGGAGGAGATGGGCTTTGTGTCCTTAGCTGAGTATTTACTATGTGCCACTCAGTTATGATTTATGGAATCTACAAAGATGCAGTAATGCAGCTAAAATAGTTTAATATTCTAAACTGAGGGAATTTAAGTCCTTGACATTTAATAGAGAACTCACACTTTTAGTATTTCTGTGGATCTCAAAGCCAAAGGACCCGAAATCTCCAGGTCCCAGGTTCCACCCAAGGCTTAACCCTTGGTTAATAATGGCCTGAATAAGTGTTGAATGAATGAATGAATTCCTAGGTTTTTAGCACAACCATTTACCCAATAAGGTGAGGTGAAGGCGGCAGACACGGAAAACAGTCATTGTCAGCTCTGAAAAGATGATATTTCTAAAGCCTGGCATTTAAGTACAAGCCAGGAGTGAAACTGTATTTTTCTTTTGTTTCCCTAAAAGCCAATTTTAGTTATTCGGAGCATTTCTACACTGCAGTTCATGGGAAGAGGAAACCTATGTGATTGCTAAATGGTGTTACATGACATAAATATACATTTCTAAATGCTGGTAGGAAGGCCAAAGCCATACCAGATGTACACTGCAGTCATTTGAAAAGATTATTTTTTACTATGAGGATGACCTTGATACATTTTAAACAGCCTTTCTCAACATCAGATTGTTCTTTCTTTTGTTACTGGTTCAGTAAGAATCAATAATATCAAGCAATGAGATTAACCAATGAAAGCAACAGGATACATCTTCTCTGTTCATAGAGAACATTCAGAAATGAAGACTGAAGCTGGCCAACTCCTTTTTGGAGCAAAATATGCTTCTGCAGCATAGTTCTTATTCACTGAATTTTCATACTGTGTAATCACTAAAATCAACATCCTTTTTGCCCAGAAGACACCCTTAAAGCAGCCGTTCTCAAATATTTTGTTCTGGGACTTTGTTATGCTCTTAAAAATTATTCAGTACTCCCAAAGAGCTTTGCCTACGTGGGTTATATTTATCCGTATTTATCATATTAGAAACTAAATTAGAAATTAAAAAAAAAAGAATATGTAAGCTCACATTCCATATAGCCTCTGGAAGACTGCATAGTGCACTTGTAAGACAATGAAATGAAAGATGCAAATTATACTTTTGCGTTTTATAAAAAACTGACTTCACAGGCCCCCCAAAGGTTTCTGGGAACCTCAAGGGATCCCTGGACCACACTTTGAGAACTGCTACCTCAGGTCTCTGAAGGTCAGAAAAATGGGTAATAGAATTTAGATAAGAAAGACTCAGTGAAAACAGTATTGTTTGGCAAACCGGCAGGGAGAAAACACATAAACTTGGTAATTTCCAAGCACTTCAAACAAGTTTTTACAGGAGCATTAAAGCAGGAGAGAACATCAGACTATATCCAGCTATAAAAACATATAAGGTCCTAGAAACAGGGGAAGAATATTTACTTTTGCTGATTAACAATGGCTTGTGTCTCAGAGCCTAAACTTGTTTCTTTCTAACATCAGAAAGTCACATCCTCTTCAAGAAATCTACAGAAGCACGAAATAAATTTTAAAATATAAAATTATATTTTAGGGAGTTCCCTGGTGGCCTAGTGGTTAGGATTCCGGGCTTTCACTACTGTGGCCCAGGTTCGATCCCTGGTCAGGGAACTGAGATCCTGCAAGCTGCGCAGCACGGCCAAAACAAAAAAAGAATCATATTTTATATAATAGCTGTTGTCTTCAGGAAGAGGTGGGGGAAATGCTATACCTAGATAAAAATCTCAGCTTTGGCATAATCTGAAAGAATCAAGTGGCAATGTTTTCTGAGACTTCAATAAAAAGCAGAAAACCTTCCAGTAACTGAGAAAATCTTAACTTACATAAACAAACTCTATTTCTGAATCAGATACTTTCCCACCATCCAACTAATATGCATTACTTGTTGGACTCTATATGCACTGAAATCTGTGTAAAATCTGCTTGTAAGTACATAAGGAAACAAAGCTCAGAGCCCTATTAAAACAGAAGCAGTGCCGTTCTCTGTCAAACTATGTGGTGTGAACTGATTTGGAGCTAAGATTCCATAGCAGAGATGTCAGCAATGATTATGATCATTTATTTGATTTAAGAAGGAGCAGTAGGACATTAAACACTAAAAAACATCGACATTTCCTAAATCGAGAACACCTGAGTCTTAGCATGTCTTCCCAGGCGTAAAGTTCTTGCAACAGAATGTAAAGACACTGGGAGATTAACCTGATTCCCACTTTTTATCTGCTTCAAATTCCTTCACCTTGAAGAGCACCGACCAAAAAAAAAAAAAAAAAAAAAACCCCAGCATGGTTTGGAAATTCTCAACACCAAATTAAAAACAAACCAACACTGAAAGGGTAGGAAACTGTGTTCCTCTTGGGAAAACCATAGTCTCGCACGTAACAGTAGCTAATGGCATGGGCCCCGGGGATGGCTCTGTCCTGATTGGAAGACTCTGGGCAAATCAATCTGGTGTCTCAATGTCCTCTTCTGTGATTGGGGACAGTGGCCCACCCTCTCTGATCGGTGTAGATAATAAATGTGATAATGGATGTTAACTGTCTGGCATAATGCTGGCTGCAATCAATGTTGACTTTTACAGTCAGACGTCCACAGCAAAGATGTAAAGCCGGCATGGTAAGCAGAAACGGGCCTGGCAAATCAGAAAACGAGATAGAATCAAAGAGCAAAAGCTGTATTCAGTAAGGTTCTTGTCTTTACGCTTCAAGGTACAAAAATGTTCTTAAATGATGCAGTTGCCAGCGGGGCCATCACCCACCTGGGTGCTCGGGAGAGAAAGAGGTGGTCTGGTGTATGCTGCCTCGTCCAGCTTCCAACTCAGGAGCTGACACCATGGTGGCTGCTGGAAGCACCTTCCAATTTTCCAGTGTCTCTACTTGCATCTCTTCTATCTTCTCTCGCTCTCTTTTTTTTTTTTATTAATTTACTCTTTAGTTTTCTTTCCTTCCCTATGACTTAAAAGGAGGAAGGGAGGCTGGAACACACCAATGAGAGGTGTTTGGACCTTGACACTCATCCCTTCCTGCCTCAACCTGGTCTCTAATGACGGCACAGTGAGACGTCTGGTTGGACTGGGCCTTGGTGCCCCCAAGACAGTTGTGTTAGAGGTGAAGGTGGAGGCAAAGGGACCTCACAGGAGAAACACGGACGTCTAGGGCCTGCCTGCCAAGTCCTCCACTTATTAGTGACAGGCCCTGGTCTAAGCATCAACCTTCACAAGCCTCGGTCTTTGCATCTGTACGATGGGGATAAGAATACTGACTTCAAAAGGTGGTTGGAAGAATATACTGAACAATATACGTGACAGCACTTTATAAAATTCAACTTATTAGGGAAGAAAAAAGGCAATCACCATAGCAACATGGCCAGAAGAGGACAGCTCCACCAAGGAAACTAGGTTAACCACAACCAAGATGCCAAGGTCTGGTTTCACCACCAATGCCCGCCCGACCAGCAATTTATCACCAACTTGTCAAAACTTTGTTACCTATGAGTTGATGGATGCTTGTACAAAAATATGGAGGCTGATGGAAAAAGTCAAGTCAAAACTAACTTTCAGTACCTCTAATTCTAAGCATCCTGAATAAACCAACGACAGCTACTAAAATTCCTTATTCTTCGTTCTATGTTAGCCAACTATGTGTAAGGGGGCACTTTCCTTACCCACAAGCTAGACAGATTTAGGCTCAAGAAACTTAAATCTGGGGAGACCAAAGGAGAACAGCATTCGCCCCTAGTGAAAAAAGGAGGCACGCCTCCAGTTCTTATTTCAACTCGCATATGGCAAAGTATTTGACAATTTGCAAGGAGGATGCTGAGAATCAATGGTGTCCTGTCTTAGCTGTGTACTGTGCCTCTCTTGTGCCTCTTTATTTCTCATGGCCACTTGCGCCTCTACATGACTCTGTCCCGCTCAGTGGCTCTGGGTCTCGGCCACTAGCAGAAATTATTTCTAGCTGATCGGTAAATTACGATGGTCATGATCATGGTGTGACCCCTCAGAGCAGTTTCCTGCATCTCCATTTCAGTGAACATGTCTCCATAAACTTACCTTCAATTCTGTCACCCCAACTTGAGGGGGCCTGGTCCTTCTTCCCCAGGACATGTGGACCCTCCTTCATTATGTCACCTGTGCTTTTCATTTATCTCTGTTCTGATCTACGTTCCCCCCTCTGTCCTTGACCTCACAGATAGGCAGTGAGTTCATTAGTTCAAGCCCCACTGTCTGCAACTACAGCTTAGGCAGAAGGGAGACAGTGCCTTCCAGGCCCTCTACCAGGTGATGAAGCCCCGGAATGACGACCCTGACATCTCCAACACCTGGTTTCCTTCACCTCCACTTTTCTCCTTATGAAATTCTGCCTGAGTCAGCAATTAGTTGATTCTGGTCTGTCATCAGAAAAAAGACATCAATTCCTGCAGCCGCTGATCACATGCATTTGGTAAACACACAACCGGCCCAAGACAAAAGGCGCTAGAGTTGGCTGCACCTTCCACAGGTGAAGTCCTCTCCTTCTTTGGGAAGAACATGGCTATATTGCACAAGAATCCCTCAATCGAGTTAAAATATCTACTACAACCCAAAAGAAAGAATAGCTCTGACGAAATCAAAACTTTACACGAAAGATCCCATCTTTGGCAGACAGATTCCACGATGGCCCCAGTGCTGCCTGCCCTCCTGGGGTTCATGTCCCTGCCATCCACTTGTCTCGAGTGTGGGTGGGGCCTGTGACTTGCTTATAACCAATGACATACAGCAACAGTGATTCCACTTTAATTGATTATGCAGGGTTCTAACTTCCATCTTGCTAGCAGATGCTCTCTGTAGACTCTCCTCGCTGGGTTCGATGAAGCAAGCCGCTGTGCTGTAAGCTAAGCTATAGAGAACCCCAGCCGACCAGGAGCTGAGGCAGCCTCAGGCCGACGGCCAGCAAGGAACTGAGGACCCCAGGCCAACTGCCCACAGAGAACTCAAGGCTGCCAACAGCCACGTGAGCGTGGAAGTGGATGCATCCCCGGTCAAGTTTTCAGAGGAGGCCCCGACCCTGGCTGACACCTTGATGACAGCTTCATGAGAAACCCTGAAGCAAAGGCCTCAGCTAAGCAGTGCCTTGATTCCTGACCCACAGAACCCAAGAGATAGCCCATGTGTTGGTCTGAACTTCTACATTTGTGGTAATTTGTTATGCAGCGATAGATAATTCATTCACCATCTGAGCCCTGAATAAAGCTAAGACTGATAAGCACGTTTAAATTTCCACTTATTAAGAGACAACTTTTCACACTGGGAATTTACTAGTTTAAAAATATGCTAATTTAATGAGACATTATTTCCTCTCCCCGGGTTTCTTCTTTAAACCTTATTCCTTAGTTCCATGTGTTAAGATATCATCAGAAGCCTGAACTTTTCTTTCCTCTTCCTAAACAGAATATAAAGCCTCAAAATTTCAAAACTTACATGTCTGGAATTCAAGCCCTTCCAACCCCAGAACTTTAAAAAGCCTTAAAAAAAAAAAAAAAACCCACTTCCTTTTTTCTGACCCCAGAGTTCTATGCAGTCTTTTTAGCTGCATATTCACATCCTCAGACCCATGAGCCAGTTTTTAGCTTCCTGCAAATAATTCTTTTGTACATTAAAAGTTTCAGTTATTAACAGCTTTGAAAAACTGCAAATCATTCTTACTTACATCTGGAAGTCTGTACAGCTTCATTGTTCTCTGCAAAGTCATATTTCTACTCAAGTGAGAAAATTTCACTTCTACCAATTTTCTGGGGTTTAGTGATCGATGCCAGTATCTGGAATACAATACAGATTTTAAGATCTAATCGATTTCTAACTCTCCAAGTTTTTAACCTTTGTCTAAGCTCAGCTGTTATAGAAGCAGTGAATGAACACTTATGTTGGGCCCAGTGCAGTGCTGGGTGCTGGCCCTCTTCCTATGCAATTATTTTATCTGTCATTTTTGACCTCTAAATGATGTCCCAGTTACGTTCCTTTGTTGTTTGTAACCGTCCATCTCTTTCAATAAAGAGAAATCTTAGAACTGCAGAAGGAATATTGACAATGCTCAGTCTGTAAGTACTGAATGAGCATCACAGATTCTAAGATGGCAAAAACCAAAAAGTTTAAAAACACGAAAAAACTCTCAAGTTTAGTAGCCTCCACATTTATATAACGCACACCAAAGACAACTTTTTGAAAAACAAGCTTGAATTTCTTAAGTGTTTCTAGTTTAGATACTCGGATGAATGGTTATATTAAAATAACACCTGTGAAGTCTTATTTATTCTGTTTATTTATGAATAAGTTAATAGGAGAGAGTCATTTTACAGTTTTGTCTTTTATACTCTGTTTTCCTGAAGTTTCATCTTATTTGAGTCAATAAAAATAACAGAGGGAGATAAACTCTTTCTGATGCTCTAGGAATAGGTTATTCAAGTGACAATCTGATAAACAATTTTCTTACTAGATTAACCTTTGAAAGCTTGATAAGAGCAGATGAAGAAATAAAAACAGCTTTAGCGGGTTTTTCAGCTGATGTTTATCAAGCTTTCGGAGTAGCTCCTGATAGCACTGGTGTGACAGTGAGTGTTAGAGAAGGAAAGAAAATCGTACTACAGGGCATCTCGAGGTAACTGATGCCCTGGGTTTCCCAAGGCAGAGACTATTCTTTCAAGTGGAAGAGACACAGAAATGGAGATGTAGCACCATTAGTATACACGTGACTGTGGGGTTTACTGCGAGAATACTGGGCTAGTGGTTCTTGGTTCCATCTCCATCTCTGCTACCCACCAACCATATCATCACGGGTCAGCCAAAGTCCCTCTGGGTTACGCGGGTGGAGAATAATACTTGTTAGCAACATGGCAGGGAGGCTCAAAGCGTTAGGTACAGGTGACGTGCAAGATAAAGGTGGGACGCTATTACCTGCATGTGGCCACTGGCTTGGGAAGAACCACTCCAGCAGTATAAACGGCCTGGAAAATCCCTTCCAGGTTCACTCTTCTGGTTATTTCTCGAATCAACACTGGGGCTACCCGTTTGGATCTCAATTTCTTATGAACACAAAGGAAGTTGATTTCGACCATCTTCTTCACGCTAAGAAATAAAGGTGTTGAAAATTAGAGCCACCGTTAAGACGAAAACATTTTCAAAAAACAAGACAACACCTATAACATTTCAAAGAATGAGAAACTGAAAGCCCTCCTTTGACACAATATTTAAGAAAAATATTCTATCTTTTAGATATTTCACAGATTTAGCTATTTTCCATACTCCCCCACCAAAATGATCAAAACTCCAGGCTGTGGAGAAGCAAACCCTCTTGTTCCAAATAAATTTGAGAACTTTGGTCTCTTCTGAATTTTCAGTGTAGAAACTGGATCAGCTGTGCCTCAAAGTTTCTATATCTGTTTTTCCTGTAACGTATACAGTTACGACAAAAACTGGGTCACCCAGATGCAGAATCTAATAGGACATTGCTTTGGAGCATAATGCAATACCCAGGATCCCTGGGAAGTGCCTCGACCAGGCCAGAGCCGGTGCTTTTCTGAGCGACCATAAACCTTCTAGAGCTCCAAAGCCCATCCTCTGCTCTGGTTCCAGATATGGAGGCATTTCATTTGGCACAAAATATTCCTTGAGATCAAATGCTTTTTAGCAGTAAATAAGCTCACCCAGTACATTGAAAGGTGAAGAGACCTATTACGCATTAGATCTTCGCGTTTCATAACTGTATCTTTGACTTTCTGGGCTGAAGACCCAGAGCAAAAATGGAACAGACATATCTGTGGATAGAAAGACTTAAAAAGAATCTCGAGTAACTTTTTTCCCCAGAAACAAATCTGAAATACCTATTTACAGTTTTGTTTTTTCTGCTACGGACATATATACATACCTGTGTGTGCATGTATGAGACTGAGAGGCAGAGAGAGAAAAAGAGATAGAGAAAAATACAGCCCTTTTTTTTTTTGGTCACTGTTCACAACCTGTTTTTTATGAATTATTTTTAACTTTATTTTTTAGAGCACTTTTAGGTTCCCAGCAAAACAGAGCAGCAAGTACAGTTTCCATACACCTCTGCCCTCCCCACGCACACAACCTCCCTCAACAGCAGCAGCCTGCATTCAGTCATTTCAAAAAACCTATTCTAGGGGATTCCCTGGCGGTCCAGTGGTTAGGACTCCGCGCTTCCACTGCAGGGGCCGCGGGTTCCATCCCTGGTTGGGGAGCTAAGATCCCACATGCTGCGCGGCACGGCCAAAACCCAAAAAAAGCCTATTCTAACCACAATTCTTGGAGAAGCAATGTATCAAAACTGACAAGCTTCACTACGTACCTGTCGTAGATCCGAATGTTCGCGGGAATGGCGCTGATGAACCCCACTAGCTTTTTGTTCGAAGATACCCTGACTCCACAGTGCCACTGGAGGAGCCAGCCTGGAGGACGCAGAGCCCTGAAGTCAGTGCAGGCAAGGAAAACAGATGCGGTGAGTGTCCAGGAACACAGGGACAGACAGAGACAGGCCGACCCCCCCTCGCCCTGTCCCCAGCAAACACACGTGACCGGCGAGACTCACCACAGCAGGAACTCGGGCGAGTAGTCAAAGCGGAACATGTTGTCGTCATCCTCCACGTAATTCTCATTCAGCAGCGTGTACAGCTCCCTGAGCTACGAGACCAAACAAGCGTCCTGCCTGTGATGCTTGGGACCAGCGCAGAAGCAACCCACGCCAAGTCGGGGACCAAGGTCGAAGGTTTTACTCACCACTTCGGCGTTACCCAAATCTAAAGTGTCCCACATAAAACCCTGTGGCAGGGAATACGGTTCTTGACGCACGTTTTCTTTATCAGCTTCAATTGCGCCATGAGATGTTATTACTTCATCTGGGACGGGGAGGAGGGGAAAAATAAAGACAAAAAAAGAGACGATTCAATTACAGAGTGTCCTGACGATCCAAAATGGTCAGTTACAGGAAACAAAGGCGTGCTTAGGGCTCTTGAGTTCCACATAATCCTTAAAAGTACTGTATCGTTTCAGCTGCTGCCAGCGCGAAGCAGGGTGGTTACACAAGGTGGAGGGTAACTGCTAGTGGACCAGTTACAGGAGAAATCCTCTGTCATCCACTGGCAAACTGGACATTACGAAACAATGGTGACTTCTCAGTCTGAACTCCTAGATTACAGATTAATCATTCAGCACAACTGCCGGCGACACAGGCTTGATGTGACCGCCTTAGAGATGTTTTCTGTTTAACTGCTTTTTCAACCAACGGGGGGCAAGGGCTGCAGTGACCTGACCCCTCCCAGCAAAGTTCAAAATTAATTTCAGGACTGTTTACTTCTGTCTGGGCTGCTGGCAGCACAGTTCAAGCCATCAGTGTCTCCAGCGATTTCCACAAAGGCGCCCTTTCCCACTTCTTCCTCCGGAGCTTCCCAGTGAGGTTGGGATAAAATCCAGGCCCTTGACCGGGGCCACTGCTTGCCTGGCCACCGTCGACACATCTACCCAGCCCTGCCCTCAGGGCTTCGGGCCCACTGCCTTCCCTCAGACTGGGCCTCTGCCCAGAAGGCCTGTCCCCGGTCTTTCACACGGCTGGCTGCTGGCATTTTTTCAGCTATAGCCTTACACATAATGTCTTCACAGCATCCTCCCCGACTAAAGCTTCTTCCTACGTGGAGTATGTCCTCACCGCCCACCCACCGTTTATTGTACTTTCCTACCACTGTTTCCCGGGTCTGCGCCCCAGTGCCTGGCATTTAGTGGGAGACACTCAATAAACATCTGCTGAATAAATGAGCTTCAGGTACAGTTATTACCATCACAGACCTTTTCACAGGGGGGAAGTCACAGGGTTTGTACCAGCCCCAAGGGGTTTCTTCTTCTCTATTTCCTAATCCCTAACTCTGCACGTTCATCTTATCTCCACTCCACCAGCTCATCCCCAAGTGAATACCTCAGGCTCCAGCATCAGCCCTAGAAGCCAGATTCCCAGCTGTTCCCCTGGGGTTCCTTGGGAGTTGCTCAGGGCTTGTCTGATCCACATAACAACACCAGGGGCCCACCCCACGCAAGCAGCTCCAAGCAGCTGGGTGTGTTTGACTGAACTGGGACATGGCTCTGGAGAGAAACGAAGAGGCAGCGTCTCCCTGACTTTCAAACATTCTCCCCGACCTCAGGCTCCCTCTTCCACCATTAACCTGGTGTTGCCTTAATTGAGGTATGTAAAGAACATTCTAGGAACCCGAGAACACTGCAGGGATTTAGGGGAGGGGCCGAAACGAGGTGAGCAGCGGGGAAGTCTTCCCAAAGAGGTGCGCTGGGGTGAGGTGCCAGCTGGAAGAGAATTTTCTCCCCTGGGCACTGACCCAAAAGCCCCCAGCAGAATTTAGCCAAACCCAATACATTCAGATCAATAAATCTACACCCCTGTAGCTAATGGTCACTCAACTCAATGTCATTTAAAATCCAGCAAATTCATTCTAGAAGGTCTTCCTCCACTACCAAATAATTTCTAGAGCCTGAAAGAAAAAAAATCAAGCAAAGATAATTGCTTTCTTCTTTCTTTCATGCTCTGAAGCTCACGATTTTGAAGCTGCTTGGCGTGGGCATGGGTGGAAAACGAAAGGTCACTTTTAAAAAGTTTGAAACCCATTATCTGAAGGCACAGAGAAGGATTGTTCCTTGCTTTATATTTGTTAAAACTGATTATGTGTACATAACTGGGCTAATAAGAGTTTGGGATGGCAATGAATACCTTCTATTATACAGATTTTGAACTGGAACTATCAAGGAAGAAAAGTATGGAAATAATATATGGAAATATGTATCTTCATATAAACGTACGACAAAGCAGCAGGTTTAGCTTGTAATACATTGAAAAACATTTTTATACATTTATATCATTTTTTTCTGGCATAATGTGCAAGAGTAACAATGAAATTATTAAGTTTCTTTATTAATTATTAATTTAATAATTATTAAATTATTAAGTTTACAGAAAATTAAGTGG
>NW_020173682.1:162724-188886 GCF_003031525.2 Neophocaena asiaeorientalis asiaeorientalis
AGTGGTAAAAGTTTAAGTGAAATGTGATGGAGCAAGCCGGGCACTGAGGGAAAGAGGCCTATTACAGATTTCTACACGACCCAGAGCACTTATGAAGGCCTTCACGGGGTGTCCCAATTCGCTTATTATACTGGAATGTTATCACATCGGTAATAATTAACAACATGGGTGAGTGTTCAGAATCCTATTGTTAAACAGAGCAAAATCTTCCATCTCAGTAAGATTTAATAGGGCAAATTGTCTATGTTTTTTGGGATAACTGAGGTGTGAGATTGCTAAAAACTTATGCAGAAGAAAAACCACTCCATGAAGATCAGAACCAAAAAACTGGGGGTGGGTGAGACCCCTCTTATATACATATATTTAATACACTAATGTTTGAAGTGTGGGGAAATTAGATTTCTTTATAGGGACAGGAGTTAGATTAAAATTGTTGTTACTGAAAGCCAATGTCGCCACCCAACACTTATTTTAAGAAGAAAAATATGACTTTTGTATAAATTTCGAATCTGTGGTCTAAAACAAATCATATAAGTGAAGTCAAGTCTCTTTTGTGTTTTTTTGTTTGTTGTTAACCCAGCTTTGTTTTTGGGGGGAAAAGGCAGAAAAGCTTACTTAGTTTGGGTACCGGCTGTGTGTCCCAAAACTGGTATCTGTGTTTGGCAGCCTCATCAATGTTCCTGGCGGGGCCCTGGCATGCGGATAACAGCTCCATTGCCCTCTGGATATCCTGCAACTTCTGCATTGGAATGGTGGGATTCTACAACAGCAAAGACACACAGACACAAAATATGAGGAAGCTGCCGCTGCTCCCAAACCTGGGGCAGGTCCACGTGCACCTGCCCTGGAGACTACACGGCGTTCGCTGGAGAAACGCACAATCCTCCTCTAAGTCTGGCCCTTGGGCTCAAGTATGCTAACGTATTAAAATATAAGCAAACGTATTAGGTTGAAGGCAACAACAGTCCTATAGCTTCAATGGGGCTCTGACAGTCTGGGAACTCTCAAGTAAACCGAACCACTCTCTGCTTCAGTTTCCCACCCATCTGCAAACGGTCCTCGGTCCTCACCACTAATTACTTGTGTGGGCGGGGCAGCAGAGAGGGGTGCCCTGCAATGCAAATGCTACTATCATACAGCAGCCAGTCAGACTCCAGCCTCGGCTTCACTGTTGGGGTTAATGCTCGGGAGGAGCAACGTGGGGACAAAGGAAATAACTTCTAGAACGGAAACCAGGCAGACGAGGGAAATTTTAGTTCATAAAAAGAAAGAAAGAGGGGGCTTCCCTGGTGGCGCAGTGGTTGAGAGTCTGCCTGCCGATGCAGGGGACGCGGGGTCGTGCCCCGGTCCGGGAAGATCCCACATGCTGTGGAGCGGCTGGGCCCGTGAGCCATGGCCACTGAGCCTGCGCATCTGGAGCCTGTGCTCTGCAACAGGAGAAGCCGCAACAGTAAGAGGCCCGCGTACCGCAAAAAAAAAAAAAAAAAAAAAAAAAGGAAAGAAAGAAATCTGAACTTAGTGCCGGGCTGGGAAGGAAGTGCATCAAAAAAGGACTCTCTAAGGATGCCTCCTGCTGGACCACACCCCGCCCTCTGCCAATCCTGACACCCGCTCCAGAGGCCACGAGGATTGAGCAGTTTCCTCTATGGATTCAGATCTTCTGCAACCATAAAAGCCTTTTCTCCCCAACCCAAGTGGTGGAAACAACCTCCCTTTTAAGTAATACGTATCCTCTGTCTATAAAATTGACAATGCCTTTAAATACTAAAGTTCCTTCCTCAAAGCCAATATTCCTGTCATCTCTGAAGATCCCGCAGCTCTTTATTTTGAGGGGGGGGGATCCCTCATGGAAAATGAGACTATAACTGAAATGAGCAAGTGGCATGTAGGACTGAATATGGAAATCAGTGAGGTTTTTTCAACATGTGAAATTATTGATTTGTTTTAGAATTTTGATGCCATACAAAGAATGCTCGTCACTGTGGGTTCAGAATTGGTTAGAAGGAGTCTCAGGGTCCGGTTTCCCTGTATGTCAACACCATGGGCACCAAGGAAAGGTACCATCAACCCTCAGTGGTTTATTAACAGCAGCTTTGGACTTCTGTTCCGTTTTGACTCTGAAGTCTGTGGTCTGGAGCAAATCTTTGAACCTGGGAAGTTTGCTTGTTTGACCCAGTACAAAACAGGGTTTATTTAATATAGACCATCCTGTGGTGGCTTTACTCACTGGGTTCCCTTAAGATTCTTGCCCCTAAAATGATTCCAAGAAACAAAGTGCTGGAGTCTAACCAGAGGTAGGTTAGAGTCTTAATGTCTCCTCTTGGAAGTCTAACAGCCTCACCCAGGACTGCCACAAATTCTGTAAGCCGTTCATCTTATATTTTGATTGAGGTCTGAATCATCAGGTTCATATATATCAATTACACATACTAATTTAACAAAATAATTTTGTTGTTCTAATTTACTGTATTTTTATATTTCTCTTGTTTGGGCCTCTTTTGAACCTCCCACAGGAAAGTAACTGATTTCTAGCAAAATGAAATTTACATTCACTTGAACTCCCAACAGTGCAATCAACTAGGAGATCTGCAACTTACATAGGGTGAGAGCACAGTGTATTTCAGCTAGTAATGCTTGAACATGCACCCCTTTAACTTAAAATAGGCCAAGTAGAACCCAGTCTTACAAAAATATACCTACAGTATCTGCACCCGAATTTGCCATGGTAACCCTTCTTTCCTGCTATTTGAGTTAAATCCTCTAACAGGGCTATATCAAACTCCAACCCTTTTGTAACAAACATGCATCAGCATCTTTGTTCCAAAGGAGCCAATGATGGTACCCCGTCTGCATGAAGAAGCCTTCAGAGTGGTTTCTGCCTTGGCAGGTTGACCAGCAGTCCTTACATGAAATCACCATTCATGAAATAGTCATATTCAAATGCTCGCTATTAGATGCTTTCATTTTTTATTGAAGTTAGGTTGATTCACAATATTATATTAGCTTCAGGTGTACAATATAGTGAGTCAATTTTTTTTTTTTTTTGCGGTACACGGGCCTCTCACTGTTGTGGCCTCTCCCATTGTGGAGCACAGGCTCCGGACGCCCAGGCTCAGTGGCCATGGCTCACGGGCCCAGCCACTCCGCGGCATGGGGGATCTTCCTGGACTGGGGCACGAACCTGCGTCTCCTGCACTGGCAGGCGGGCTCTCAACCACTGCGCCACCAGGGAAGCCCCGTGAGTCAATATTTTTATAGATGATACTCAAAGTAGATTCAAGTAAGTACAACTTTCAAATCCATAGCGACAGAGCAGTAAGGAAAACTCAGCTGTGATAAATTCTTAAACCTATCTAATCACCTACCAGAGCAGCACCACACGGGGCGTTTGGAAGGCGAGAATGTGTACTGACCCCGCATTAGCCTCCCACTGTCATATTCTGGTGTAAGAGTCCGCCACGCCTCTTTTCCTCCATATCTGCTCCTTGGGAAATACTAAACACCAACTGTACTCTTTGCCCACTGTTTTCCAATTTAATACCTTGGAAAAAATGTTCAAGTCCTTCATCACTAAGAAGTGTACAAGAACCCAAATATTTTATTTTGGTTCTTGAGCGTAGACCGCAATATTCTCTAAACTGAAGAATCTCTAAAGGTCACTGTAAATGACGGTGTTATGTAGAGCTGACATCAGTTTCAGGGAAAGGAGCCGCAGTTTTTAAAATGCAGTGAAAGGCCCACATTAAAACAATTTTGACTTAGTCTTCATGAAAAAAGAAAAGAATTTCTCTACCATATCACGGTAGCAGTTCCTCCTGCCTTGCTTGGCTGTAGTTTCTTTTTCTTCTTTTTCTTTTTTTTTTAAATTCCAACCACCCACTCATTTTATTTTTTAATTTTTAAAAATTTATTGAAGTATAGTTGATTTACAATGCTGTGTTAATTCCTGCTGTACAGCAACGTGACTCAGTTATACATATATATATATTTTTTCGTATTCTTTTCCATTGTGGTTTATCACAGGACATTGAATATAGTTTCCTGCGCTATACAGTAGGACTTTGTTGTTTATCCATCCTACACATACTAGTTTGCTTCTGCTAATCCCCCAATTCCTATTCTGTAGTTTCTTATAAGTGACCAGAGGCAGGGGAAGGGCCCTAAATCACCAGGGGTACAGGGCTGGGCAGCAGCTGATGGTGATGACAGAAAGAATAAGGAGATGGTCACAACTGCATGTAAATAACACCACATTTGTCTGATGAAGCAACGATGAGAAATGGACAAGATATCTTGCCAGCTTACGGTGCACCTTATATGAGTTACCTTGGAACTTATGTCTGTGGATAGACTATTTATTACCAGAGAAGCAAGTTGAAAAGCTAGTGAGGGAAACTGCACTTTCTTCTCACCCCACAAAGGCAATCAGGGAAAAATTGGGGCAAGGAATTTTCCTTCCCAGTGATTCCTGGTCCTTATGTGTAAAACAGGTAACAACGACAACAAAACTACCTGCAAGACTCACTCAATGTCGTAAGATGCAAAGTTTGTGCAAGAAAAAAACCTGAGACCCCACAAAACTGGCGTAACGGTAACAACTGCCATGTATACACAGTGCTCTGCAGCAGAGGTCCCACCCCCCAGGGCCACGGACTGGTAGCGGCCCGTGGCCTGTTAGGAATCGGGCTGCACAGCCAGAGGCGAGTGGCGGGCGAGTGAGTGAAGCTTCATCTGTATTTACAGCCGCTCCCCATCGCTCGTGTTACCGCCTGAGCTCTGCCTCCCGTCAGCATCATGGTGAGTTGTATAATTATTTAATTATATATTACAATGTAATAATAATAGAAATCAAATGCACAATAAATGTAATGCGCTTGAATCATCCCAAAACCATCCCCCCGGCCCTGGTCCGTGGAAAAACCGTCTTCCAGGAAACCGGTCCCTGGTGCCGAAAAGGTTGGGGACCGCTGCTTTACATGGTATAAAAACCACGTTATAAAGATGGTCTGATTGTGACCTCATTAACAGCCTATGAGCTGGGGAGGAGGCATGTCCCCAAGCTGCAGATGAAATGAGCTTAAGGAGGGGCAGAGCCTGGCAAAGGCTCACAGCTTGAGAGCTTTGGGGCAGGACCGAGCTCCTGCCATGACACCACGCACTGCCCAACTTACTTGGAGCTACAACAATCAGATGACCTCTGCTTTGTTATGCTTCTAACTCTACCCCTTTTCGCTGTGAGTTTCTGGCATCGAGGGCTCTGTTTCCTTGGGTCCAGCACACGAGGTCTCTGTTCACAGCCAGGATGATGGGTGGCCCCAGGGAAGTGGCGCCTGGCATCGGCATCTCCAGAAGCATACAGAGATGCAGGGCCCAGCAGGACCACTTCTGGTTTGGTCCAAAATGGGTTACTTCCTACCCTTGGCAATAGAACTAAGAATGGCCACTGCAGACGGGTCCAAGGCAAAGTCAACGTGAGACGTACCCATGGCTGCTCCTGCTGAAACCTGCTGCCAGATGGTGCTGTGCTATTCAGGTAATTAGACACCCAGAAAAATGAAAATGTGAATATCTTCTGAACAAAAGGGAACCAAATATTAAGTGTAACTACAAAAAAACCCCCCAAAAAACCAGAAACAAAAAACTAACAAGGTCACCGTGAGACTTTCTTCTATGACTACAACCTATGTACTAATTCACCGAGAAAGGGGGGATGTGGGCAGAATACACACACACATAGAAGCCCAGCACGGACCTCTTAGTTTTCTGGGTGCCAACGTCAGTCCTGGGACGGCTGTAAATACTCTGCTGTGACCACACAGTACACAGTCACGGCAACATCCTATCTACACCTCTGAGCCAACAGGGTACTCGCCTAAGCTGCCCAGACCCGCTTTCACACACATGGGACACCACGGAGGTTAAAAGAAAACATGGTTCTCACTTTTGAAGGCGGCTGAATTTTAATCTCCTGGGAATCAGATGCCGAGTCTGACTTGGTGCCTCCAGAATTCGGTTTCTCCTTTTTTCTCTTCTGTTTCTTCTTTTTCTTTTTGGCACCCAAATCACCTCCGGGACTCCTGTTAGGAAATTCACAGGTTTGTAAAAACAACAACAGGTCATTCTGTAAAATCTGAATTGCATGAAATTAATCATTTAGGAAAAACACATGTTATACACAGGAGGGAAAAACTACGTTAGGATGTGCAATATTCTGATTGATAAAAATATATATATATTTGCAGATGACCAAAATATATATTTTTCATCTATATTTGGTGTTGATCCATGGTTCCTGGGTCACAGCTTCCAAACCCCTTGGAGTTTCCTAAAAGATTAGAACTTTAAGGTAGGTGTCCCTTATGTCATGTTAAGAAGGTCACTTCTCGAAGCACCTAAGGATGGGGGCAGGTCGCCAGGGGAGCCAACCCTGTGATTAGAGGGCTGGAATTTTCAATCCCACCTCCCTGACCTCCGGGAGGGGAGAGGGGCTGGAGGTTGAATCAAACACCAATGGCCAATGATGTAACCAATCATGCCTATGTAAGGAAGCCTCCATAAAAACCCAAAAGGATGGGGGTTCAGAGAGCTTCCAGGTTGGTGATTTCTCTCCACGTGGAGGTTTGGGGACAGTGGCGCCTGGAGAGGACACGGAAGCTCTGTGCCCCTTCCCCACACCTTGCCCTGGGCACCTCTTCCATCTGACTGTTTCTGAGTTACATCCTTTTATAATAAACAGGTGATCTAGAAAGTAAATATTTCTCTGAGTTCTGTGAGCTGCTCTAACAAACTGACCGAATCTAAGGAGGGGGGTCTTAAATCTGTAGCCCGGTCAGAAGCACATGTGACAACCTGGGTTTACACCTTGGAGGGGTCGGGGGGGGGATAGTCTCGTGGGACTGAGCCCCTAACTTGTGGGATCTGATGATGTCTCTGCATAGACGGTGTCAGAACTGAGATGAATTTCAGGATACCCAGCTGGCATCTGAGAATTGCTTGGTGCTATGTGGGAACCCTCCACCCCTACCTCCCCACTGGAACTGGGTCCAGGAACCCAGAAGAATATTAGTCTACGCTCAGTCATCCTGCAGGGTGCTTAGATGTCATTTAAGCAGGAACACTGTAGCAATAAACTCTATTTTATCACCAAAGTCAAACAGCTTTCACAGGTATCACAGCTCCACTAACTTACTTTTAAATCAGCCTTTTCAGGGAGAGATACATGTCATAAAATATTCCATTATAAACATCTCTTGGGCACAACAAACCACTAATCTTGACACAAGAGAACCAAAGAAAGGGCATCTCTGCAGGGGGTGGCATTTTTCCTGATAAAGATTTTTATTAGAAGGATTAACAATAAAAAGAACTCTACAGGAAAAAAAAAAGTTCACTGGCAAAACATTTCTGTTTGGAACCCTTGTCATATTAGAGCTGTAATCTTCTGAAAGAGAAAAAGAGACACAAGGAGATTTAAAATTTCCTTTTCTTTGGGCCTACTCTCCCACAGTATTCCCAGAAGGTAAATTCAAATTTTGAGTCAGAGATTATTATTGCATTATCCCCTGATGCAGGGAAAAGTGATGGAAATAAGCAATTCTGTTCTATTGTTCTTAATTAGCTCTATCTGTTCCTATTTTCTTTCTTGAATTTTTGCCTAATTATCAAATACATATTCATTATATAAGACACAAAGGTCATTAATTAACAGCCTTATAACAGGGTCCCTCAAAGGCAGCCAATAGTTCTTCTGGTATAAATTCTTCTAAAACAGCCTTTCTTCTCTAAGCATGCCTTCACTTTTACTACGAGTAAGTTTTCAACAAAAATTGAATCTTAAACACACTATTTTGAAACTTGGCTCCTTTTCTCCTTCCACTTAACAAATGTGTCTTGGATTTCTTTCTTTCCATGTCAGGATATATTGAGCTACCTCATTTCTTTTTAGCAACTGGGTAGCATTCCATTGTGTCAGTATATCATATTTTATGTAACCATTCCTATATAAAATATGCTGCTGCAAAAAAATATTCTGGTACTTACATCTTTGTGCATTCATGCTAGTTTGTCCAGAGGTGGAAATGTGAGGTCAAAGGGGATGCACATTTTTAGTTTTAGTGGACAGTTAAGCCTGCTTTACTAAATACTATTCCAGTTTCCACTATACCAACAGTAAATCAGTTTCTGGTTCTGAATACAAGGAGCTTGGAAGTCACCACTCCATCTCAGCAGACTGAAAAGTCAACAGTTCTTCTGAGATCCCTAAGGGTGGGAGGCAGGGACACAGGAAAAACTGCTGCCCCCAAGATTGGAGAGACAGCTTCTGGGAGCAGAGACTCACGCGTGGAACCTCCATGGGAGCCAGTGCTCAGGCAGAAACCCCTGGACCGCAATTCACAGAGCCCTGGAGGCAACATGTGAACAAGACCCAGAGTTAGGAGCCCAGTCACAGGGGTCTCCCACGCTTTTGTGAGTTTTACCCTCAGGAGCGCAGTCAGGTTCCCACAGTAGAGAGCAGAGAAAAATCCCCTCGTGCTTCTGGTAGAGGGAGGGGAAGAGGAATCATTTCTGAAAAATGCCAGACGTTCTGTGCTTCTTAACAAGGTCTGTCCTCAGCAGAAACTAGTCAACCAGAGCCTAAGCAGCTGGGCTACGGTCAGAGTTTAACTAATCTGGGGAAAAGAAACACCTGGCTCCAGCCCCCGTTAGCCATCCTGTTCACATCTGTGAGCTCACGATCCAGAGGCGCAGGCTCACTAAAAGACTGAGGCCGGATCACAGGACCCCGCAATGCCTCCCGCCCCACACGCCTCACCACCGCATGACCAAAGGCCTACTTACAGCAGTTCCTTTCACCCAGGACATCATGTCTGGCTATCAAGAAAAAACTACAAGGCATTCCAACAGGCCAAAAACACGCCTGGGAGTAAGATACAGCAAGCATCAGAGCCAGACGTGGCAGGGACGGTGGAAGGATCAGGCCTGGGATTCGAAACAGCTCTGATTAATATGCTAAGGGCTCAAATGGACAAAGTAGACAGCACGTGAGAACAGACAGGCGATGTAAGCAGAGATGGAAATCCTAAGAAAGAACCGAGAAGAATCAAAAACGCTGCGACAGAAATGAAGAATGTCTTTGATGGGCTTATTGGTAGACTGGACGTGGCTGAGGAAAGAATCTCTGAGCTTGATACAGCAGTGGAAACCTCAGAGACCCCCCTAAACCTGAAAAGCAAAGAGAACAAAGATGGAAAAAACAGAACAGAACATCCGAGGACTGTGGGAAAACTACAGAGAGTATAACATATGTGTAATGGGAGAACCAGAAGGAGAAGAGAGGAAGAAATGGAAGAAATACCTGAAACAATAATGACTGGGGATTTCCCCAAGTCAAAAGCAGGTGCTAACCCACAGGTCCAAGAAGCTCAGAGAACACCAAACAGGATAAATGTCCCTAAAATGGCATCTTGGCAAATCATTCTCAAACTACAGAAAATCAAAGATGAAAAGAGCCAGAGAGGAAAAATTACCTTACCTGTAGAAGAACAAAGGACCAAACAGTAAATGAGAACAGCAATTTCCCTATGTCTTTGCCAGCACTGAAATATAACCATTCTTTTTCATACCTGACAATCTGATAGGTAGAAAAAAATTTCACTGTAGATTTAATGTTCCTTTAGTTAACCAGGGGTGAGGCTACATATCTTTTTTTTAAAATAAATTTATTTTATTTATTTATTTTTGGCTGCGTTGTTGGGTCTTTGTTGCTATGCGTGGGCCTTCTCTAGTTGCATGAGCCAGGGCTACTCTTCACTGTGGTGCGAAGGCTTCTCATTGCAGTAGCTTCTCTTGTTGCGGAGCACAGGCTCTAGGCGCGCGGGCTTCAGTAGTTGTGGCACGTGGGCTCAGTAGTCGTGGCTCGTGGGCTCTAGAGCGCAGGCTCAGCAGTTGCGGTGCACGGGCTTAGTTGCTCCGCGGCATGTGGGATCTTTCCGGACCAGGGATTGAACCCGTGTCCCCTGCATTGGCAGGCGGATTCTCAACCACTGTGCCACCAGGGAAGCCCTACATATCTTTTTATATGTTTACAGAGCATTTATATTTTTCCACGAATAGCTCATTCATATTCTTTTTCCATTAGCCATCTTAAAAAACAATGATTTGTAGGTGCCCTTTATAAAAGCATGGATAGAACTTGTCATTTATTAAGAATTTTTACTTTGGGCACTTTAACCTCATTTAATCCTCACAACAGGCCTATGAGAGATACGACCCTCTGCTTATATTCCATTGCCTAGTTTGTTGTCTATTGTTTAGACTGTAAATACACAGTTTAGTTTTTAGCATTCCACTTAATTTATGGTATTTTTTCCTGTACAATTAAAAATTTTATGGGGTCTAATACTTAAAATTTTTCCCTTGTGGTTTTTTGGCTTTCAAATCTTGCTTAGAAAGTCTTCCCAATTCCAAAATTATGTAAGTATCCTTCTGTAACTTTTTCTCTTTTAGCTTTATGACTTTTGGGGGAAAATATTTAGCTTTCTAATTCATTTGGAATAAAGTGCGTAGAATGTGAAGTCCTGTATTCCTACTTTCCAAAAATACGTTTCAAATACAAGAAAGCCCCATTATAACATAGCTTGTTATTACAGGGGTCACACTGCAGCGCCCAAAGACTAACAAGCAGATAGAATAAGAGGCAGAAGTGCCTACTCGTTGGATACGACTGCAAGGCAAGGCCTTGTTGCCAGACACTGCTCCGGGTGCAAGCGGTTTGGAAGTATGTCTGCCAATTCTTTGATGCTTCTCCCATCGAGAGCTGGGGGTCTCCTTCCCTCCTCTTGAGTCTGGGCAGGCTCGTCACTTGCTCGTAACGCAGTGTAAGTGACACTACATGACTTCTGAGACTAGGTCACAAAAGACCACGCACTTTCCACATGGCTCCCTTGGGATGCTCAAGTCTGGGGGCAGCCAGAAGCCATGTAAGAGGTCTGACTGCCCTGAGACCACCCGCTGAAGCCACGGGAGGGAACCCTCATGAATGCCCAGCGTGGTCAAGTCTGCAGAAGACTCCAGCCCAAGGCAACATCTGTCTGTAAGCGCACAAGAGACCCTGGATGAGGAACTGCCTTTCCCAGCCTCCTCACCCACCGGATCTGCAAGCCTGATAAAGCAACGTTGTTTTGTGTCACCAGGCCTGTAACGGTGTTGCATGCAGCAATAAAAACTCAGCCAGATACGTGGGGTGTGAAAGTGGAGGGCTGCTGTAACTAAAACCCAAAACACGCGGCCCTGGCTTTCAGGCCAGATGGAAAGAGCCTGCGGCGACTGTAAGCAGAAGCCTGACGGTCTCAAGGAGGCTGGTGGTGAGGGCCTGGGAAAGTAAAGGAAGTGATATGGGAAGATCGACGAAAGGGGACCCCCGTTATGTAGTAGAGGAATGTTTATAAAACTGCCGCCAGAGATAACGTGGGAAATAGAGAATGGACGTAATGAGCATGAAAATCTAAAACAATTTCTGGGCAGAAGGCTGAAATTGTGCTGGCTTCTCCCAGCTGTGTATAAGAAAATGAGAGCAGAGAGACATTAACTCAAGAATGAGCTTCTCGGCAGTTGAGAGGAAGTTAGAGAATACACGAGCCCAGGCAGGGCTTGCTAGACTCAAAATTAAACTGTCCCTCATCCCCAGCATCCCCAGAAGGCAAAGGCTGTACATATAAAGAAATGGTCTCAGGACAGAAAGTCAAACCTGGAATGCAGCTGTGGTTAGGACCTCAGAAAATCTTCAAGGTGGTGTTCCATAGACCATTTCAAACAGACAAAACACCCTCTCAGTTTCTGAAGGATGTGCCTCTTCTATTCTGTCTCTAAACAGTACAGCTTCTAAATCTTCTGGACATTCAGCCTCACATAAAGACCAAGGTAGAGAAAAGCTTATCTTGAAGAAGAGGTTGGTGGGTGTGGCTTTTGTGCAGTACAGTGGTCCCCAACCCCCGGGCTGCAGACTGGTACCCGTCTGCAGCCTGTTGGGAACTGGGCCACACTATTAGAGGTGAACAGCGGGTGAGAGAGCGAAGCTTCATCTGCCACTCCCCATTGCTTGCATTACCGCCTGACGCATCCCCCCACCCCTCCCCATCCGTGGAAAAACTGTCTTCCATGAAACTGGTCCATGGTGCCAAAAAGGTTGGGGACAGCTGGATTATACATTGAAACAGGAAGTCCAGTACATTTTTTAAAGAATTACACCAGCTTGAAAGAGACAGAACAGGACAAAATGCAAAGAGGCCTTTGGACCCTCAGCCTTTCACAGGCAGGAAGCAGACAGAGAAGGTCACTCACTCAGATGCAAAGTCATCTTTTCTTTTGGAAGGAGGATTTAAAGGGCAGAACCCACAGCCCAAGGGACAGAGGCCAGAGCCATGGAGAGCAGCTCCTGAAGATTAGGACTGAACTCAAACCAAGGGACTGGTGACAGGTTCCTGGCTGGATTTCAGAACTGCTATGGACCACCGGCTGTGCTGTGCTACTTCCCCCTTTTTGAATGGAACCACCACCGTGGCTCCCCTATACCTGTCCACCCTTCCACAATGGGCATGTGGGGAGCAGACAACATACCTGCTCATTTTACAGGTATTGAGATGGACTCTGAGGGCCCTCATCCACCTAGACTTGGTTTAGATGATGAGATCCTGCACTTCAAGCCTGAGCCTCATATATAAGCCAAAACGTGATATGATTTGTGGGAGAGCCTCAGGGAGGGTAAATGTATTCTACCTGGGGGAGAATGTGCATACTTTTAATGGCCAGAAGATGGACTGTGGTAGTTTTCAATACATCCTCAAATTTTTTAGAGACTCCTCCCAATGAACGATGGAATCTAGCTCCCCTCCCCTTGAATGTGGATGGGCTTGTGACTCACAACCAATCATTCACAACAAATGTGTCAATATACGACTTCCCAGTCTAGGTGAGAAGCTCCCACCCACTTCTAGAGATGTGCATGCTGGTGAGGCCACATGGGTGGGCTCTAGTCAACAGCCAGCATGGACGGACAGTCATGTGAGTGAGCCCCCCCTGGGCGTCCACTGCAGGGGAGCCTTCAGCTGACTGAAGCCTCAGCTGAAATCTGACTGTGACCCCATGAGATCCCCAGCCAGAACTCCCTCCAGCCATGCCCTTTCCAAATTCCTAACCCACAGAATCTGTGAGCCTAATAAAATGGTTGCTGGCTTATTAAACAGCAAGCTACTGGAACATCAAGATACAGCAATGAACAAAGCAACGTCCTGCCCTATGGAGCATATATTCTTAAGGCAACAGACAACACACAGATGGGAGGCTTATGGGAAATTAAACGAGGCGGAGCCTGCACAGTGTGTAGCTTAGCGTCTGGCACGGAGTAAGCCATTCAATAACTGATAGGTACTGTTCTTATTACACATTTAGGCATGTTGTTTCCTCTGCCAGGACACCCTTCTCTCCTTCATTTCCTGGCAGATTGCTTTTCGTTCAAGATTTAGGCCAAGACAATAGACACATCAAAGGATGCTCCACATTGCTAATTATTAGAGAAATGCAAATCAAAACTACAATGAGGTATCACCTCACACCGGTCAGAATAGCCATCATCACAAAATATGTGGAAACAACCTAAATGTCCATTGACAGATGAATAAAGAAGATGTGGTATTCCATATATACAATGGAGTACTACTCAGCCATAAAAAGAATTAAATAAAGCCATTTGCAGCAACATGAATGGACCTAGAGATTATCATACTAAGTGCAGTAAGTCAGAAAGAGAAAGACAAATACCATATGACATCACTTATATGTGTAATTTAAAATATGACACATGAACTTACCTACAACACAGAAACAGACTCACAGTCCTAGAGAACAGACTTGTGGTTGCCAAGGGGGAGGGGGGCTAGGGAGGGATGGATTGGGAGTTTGGGGTTAGCAGATGCAAATTATTGTACATAGAATGGATAAACAACAAGGTCCTACACAGGGAACTATATTCAATATCCTGTGATAAACCATAATGGAAAAGAATATGAAAAAGTATGTATATATAGGTATAACTGAATCACTTTGCTGTATAATAATTAACACATTATAAATCAACTATACTTCAATAAAATGAATTTTAAAAAAGGAATATAACGATCATAAGCCTTCACAGAAGCCCCCAGAAGTGCAGGGTTCAGAGCGCTTCCAGGTTGGTGATCACGTGGAGGTGTCAGGAGGGTGGTGCCCGGACAGGGCATGGACACCCGTCCCCCGCACACCTCGCCCATCTGGGTGTTCATCTCCATCCTTTACCACGTTCTTTCACAATCAACTGGTGAACAGTAGAAAGTGTTTTCCTGAGTTCTGTGGATTCAAATTGATCGAATCCGAGGAGGGGATCTTAGGAAACTCCAATTTGTAGCTGATCGGTCAGAAGCACAGGTGACAACCTGGACTTAGCATTGGCATCTGAAGTGGGGAGAGGGCAGTCTGGCAGGACTGAGCCCTCAACCTGTGGGATCTGACGCCGCCTCCAGGCAGAAAGTGTCAGAATCGAGTTATATGGTAGGACCCCAGCCCGTGCTAGCGCTGCAGGAATGATCCGTGTGGGGAGGCCCCGACGCCTGGTGTCCGAAGCGTTGAGGGTGACAGCAGTGAGAGTCAGGAGAACACAGAAGGAGAACTGGGGTTTTCCTACTCAGGTGAACACTATCTGTGCTCACCGATATTTCTGAATTCCCCTCCTGTGGACGTTCCAGAGGATGACGCATACACTCCTCATCCCACCCCACCCCCCAAGTGAGAAAAGTAGGCCCAAGCAGGCTGAGCCAATGGAAGTTGAGGATGGAACAGGTGCTGCTGCCAGGTGAGAGCATGTGAGGGCCGCCACACCTTCTTCTTTGCTGACTTCCCTCGCAGCGAGCCCCAGAGCCTTGTCAAGATGACGCATCGGGAGGGGATGGGCCTCCTTCAGCTGAGGCCCGAGAGGCCTCTGAGGAGTAGAGGTCCCCACGTGCTGCGTGTAGTGCCGGGGGAGACCACGTTTTGCTGACTTAACGTGACAGACTTGTGGGCTTGGTCTTTACCACTTAGAGGATCCCAAGGGCCAGCCTCATCACCCACAATCTACGTCACAGACAGACTGCTTATTCACGTGTTAAAATCAGAAAACTTTCTGAGTTAAAGTAATTCATTCCTCTGCAGAGTCAAAGCATGAAAGCCATGTTCAATAGTGAGAAAAAGTGTTTAAAAGACAAGCGCATGAGCTATAGATTCGTGTTTCCCTCTTCTCCCTAATCCTGGAATAGAAACTCGTGTTCATTTTTGGAGATACGAGAAGACCCCGCCAAGTGGCACCCTCGTGGTCTAAAAACAGTAATGCGTTCCCACCCCCAAATGAGCAGTTTGTTTCCATCAGTAGAATCAAATCTGTACTATGTATTGTGATGTTTATGTTTAAAATCATCTAGTAGTTAAGGACTTCCATAAATATCTGACTAGCAATTGGGCTTAAACAAACATATCACAGCCAGATAGCAGAGCTAGAAATATGCCATGGATAGTATGGTTTTGTACATTCTCTGATTTGGGAGTCTGACTATTTCGGGTTTTCCTCCCTCAGTGTTCCCAGGGTTGGCACCTCATAAAGTGGTGAACTTGCTGTGCTGCGCTTATGATTTATGTGTGCATTCGTGTCAGTGTGTGCAGGGTACAGAAGAAAACTATTCCTATGTGTATCCCTAAGGTCGCTAATGATTTAATGCCTGACACTAGTAGATTTTTATAACAAATGTTTGTTGAATGAATGAATAATCCTTGGGGTAGCTCAATCACACACTGCCAGGAAGTAGAATATCTCTGAAAGCTACAATTCTCCCTACCTGCATGGTAAAGTTGACTGCAGCCTATTATCATATATTTACTGAGCCATCTAGTATGTGCTCCGCACTCTGGTGGGTGCAGGGGAAGGGTGGAAGCGTTCTAGCCTCAAAGAGACTAGAATTTGGGAATCAGAGCTGACAGGCATACCACTAGTCCCTCGCTACGACAACTGCAACCAAAAAAGATAATAACAAGTGTTGGCGAGGATGTGGAGAAACTGGAACCCTCACACACTGCTGGTGGGAATGGAAAATGGTGCAGGCGCTTTGGAAACAGCCTGGCAGTTCTTCAAAACGCTAAACAAAGATTTACCACATGACTTAGCAGTTCCACTCCTAGGTCTACGACTAAGAGAAATGAAAATATTTCTGCACACAGTCACTTGTATACAGATGTTCATAGCAACATTCTTCATAACTGCCCCAAAGTATAAACCATCCAAATACCCATCAACTATAAATGAATAAAGAAAATGTGGTATATCCATATAATAAATATTAATTCAGCAATAAAAAATTGTAAATAAAAAAAAGTATTGGTACATGCAACAACATGGATGAGCTGTGAAAACATTACACCAAATGAAAGAAGCCAGTCACAAAGGAGGGATGCGGGGTTTCAGTCTGGGGTGACGAAAATGTTCTAAAACTGATTGCGGTGATAGTTGTACAACTCTGTGAATATACTGACAGCCGCTGGATTGTACACTTTAAATGGGTGAATCACAGGGTATGTGGACTATATCTCATCAAAGCTGTTGAAAAAGTGGCAGGTGAAATTCCTGTCCCCGGGGGGTGATAAGATGCTGCAAAGGGCTCAGGATAATAGAGGAAAATCCCAGCTCAAGAGGATCCTTCTTCGAAATCTGATGAAGAAAAAGATTCAGACTCTAAGTGCCTGAGGCTGATTACTGAGTCCCAGACGTTTAACCATGGAAATCATGCAGCCCTTTTACAAAGATCTCTTGCCTCTTTAAGAACAGAAGTTCCATTTCCCACCTCCCCAAGAATTCGTACAAAAAATCCATAAGGAAAAGCCTCTCCATTTTGCTACCCCAGGAAGGAAAGATACTTCCGTCTGTGCCTAAAGAGAATCTTTGGCACATTCAAACCCCAAGTGCAAACCAACAAACTCCTGTCAGCCATGGAAATGTCAAACTAAATTTAATAAGCACATCCAGGAAATCTCTTCAAAGATATATTCAGGGATTCTGCAGACAGGACTTAATGGAATGAGCAAAGTAACACATTTTACAGGAAACTGTAAACGTTTTACAGTTGCCCCAGGAGAAACGAGTGAGAGAGAGACCGCCAGCTGCCCACAAAGATCCATCCCCACAAAGATCCATCCCCGCTTCGTCCGGGAGCTCACAGCGTGTCAGCGAGACCACACTTCCCCACCGCTGGCAGTCAGGTGCGACCATGTGGCTGAGTCCCAGCCAGCGGGATGGGAGTGGACGCGAGCCTGCCGCTTCCTGCTGGCCCAGACAGGCTCCGGGTCTGCTCCTCCAGGCTCCCCCTCCCCTGGGCCGACTGAAGGCAGGTGTAGGATGAGACAGTAGAGGACGGCAGAGCCACGTGACAGGAGGAGGCAGCCTCTGATGGACAGGATAAAGGGAAGTTCCCTCGCCATCCACTTGAACACCTGTCTGGGACTGTCCCATCAATACGGAAAAAAACTGGGACTTCCCTGGTGGTCCAGTGGTTAAGACTCCGCGCTTCCACTGCAGCTGGTGTGGGTTCCATCCCTGGTCGGGGAACTAAGATCCCACGTGCCGCATGGCGTGGCCAAAAAAAAAAAAAAGGAGAGAACTTCCATCATGTTGCGCAGTGACACCACGGGGTCACCATAGGGTTACAGCAGCTTAGCCTGTCGTAACTAATACATTAATTTTAAGAGTTCGGTTCACAGTATGCAAACCTCAAAGATAAGAAAAAATTTAGATTTCACAGGATTCCACCAGAGAGATCACTTAGCTCCTCCCCACAAGGACCATTAGTAGTTTGATATTATAATCATTTTATAAAATTTTCCCCCTTGATTTCCAACTTGCTGCATAGAAAATGGCGGGATTATAGGCGATTTTAATCGCTGCTGTATTTTCATGCATTTTCTAAGTTGTCTATAAAAACCACAATGCCTCTGCAACTAAAACATTATCAAGATACACCAGAGCTCAAGAACAGATAAATAGATCAAAGAAATGGAGTAGACAGACCAGTTACAACTCACGGCATACAAGAACTTGATATATGACAACGATTACATAATGAATCAGTAGTGAAAACATAAAGTTTTAAATAAATAGTATCAGAAAAACTGACTTTCTATACAGAAAAAATTAAATTAGTTTGCTACTACCCAAGAATCACAAACAAAAACAAAGTCAGAACATATAAAAAGCTCTTTTCCCATTCACATTTTATCTCCAGCATAGTATAGACTGGCAACATAATATCCTGGTCAGGACTGCAGGCATTAGCTAGATTCAGACCACCTGGTTTTGAATCCTGGCTCCACTACTTCCTAGCTGTGTGACTTGGAATATTTTACTTAACCTCTCTGTGCTTCAGTTTCCATACCTGCAAAAGGATGAAGCTTTCAATGAATGGTGTTACAAAAATTGTCAGGATAAAATGAGCTAATACATTAGTTTCAATAGCTGTCAAAGAGAAATTACTCAGTCAATGCTAGCTATTATTATGATTATCCTGCTTTACTTTTCTTCATATAACTTATCACTAGCTAAAAACGTATTATTTATTTATTTGTCTTCCTCTGACTAGAATATAAGATCCATAAGACAGCCTCTTCCATTGTATTCTTAGCACCTAAAACAGTGTCTGAGGTATAAAATAAATATTTGCTGGGTGAATGAGAAATCAATGTAAAAATCAATAGGAAGACAAAACACTGAGAGAAGAATGGGCTAAGGATACGAATAAATGATTCACAGAAGAGGAAACCCTAACAGCCAATAAACTTATGAAAGGGTGCTCAACCTCACCAGCAGCAAGGAAACTGAAAATGAAACCCACTTCAGATTCTACTTTTTATCCACTGACTCGCCAAACGTTTTCAAGTCTAATAATATCAGAAGAATGTGAGGAAAGGTAATATTTATATAATGCTGGTACAAGCAATCTGGAAACAATCTGGCATCCCCACCATAACTGTCATCCACATCATCACTATCATCATCACCATCACCACCACCATCAACATCACCACCATCATCACTCCCACCATCATTACCACCATCATCACCATCATCACTGTCATTGTCATCATCGTCACGGTCGTTGTCAGAGCAGCTAACACTTTAGTGCACTCACCGTGTAAGCACCTTAAATATATCTACCTTGTAAATTGTCACAACAACCTTGTGAGGTTAAGTCCTACAATTATAGTTAATCCCATTTTATAGAAGAGGAAACTGCAAGACATAGAGGTTAAGTAACTTGCTGAAAATCACAGCTAAATAATGGCAGAGCCAAGGACTCAAATCAGCCAATCAGGCTCCAGGATTCAGGTAAATACTTCAATATATCGTCTCTTGTTTATGCGTTTCCACTGGATGAATATCTACTTAGATATTTATTGGCAATCTTGAGATCTTCTTTGGGGAATGACCTCCTCTTTTGTGAACATTTTTTTTTTTTTTGCGATACGCGGGCCTCTCACTGTTGTGGCCTCTCCCGTTGCGGAGCACAGGCTCCGGACGCGCAGGCTCAGCGGCCATGGCTCACGGGCCCAGCCGCTCCGCGGCATGTGGGATCCTCCCGGACCGGGGCACAAACCCGCGTCCCCTGCACACACAAACCCGAAGCCCCTGTGAACACTTTTTATTAGCCTAGTTGTCTTTTTTTGAATGGTAACAGATCTTCAGTGTGTGTGTGTGTGTGTGTGTGTGTTTGTGTGTGTGTGTGTGTTTGGGATACCAAATCACTTTATTTAGAGGGAAATGCACTACCCAGGAGAGAAAATACATGAGGCAGTTTCAGCACAGTTTATGAAAAAGGTAACCCAAAGCAGCATCACAGTGCCCAGGTGATGGAAAAGAACTCACAGCCACAGCTGCGGGGCGGGTGGCTGCGGCAGACTCAAACTCTCCTGGGTACTGGCCACAGGCTGTTCTCATGCTGGACTGGGGCACCCATCTGATACAAGCTGATCACCCGGCCGCCCAACTCAAGAACGGATTTTATCTATAGTTCAGGTTCTTGAAGGCCCACGAGTGAGTCTGTTTTGTCAGTGGCTCATGTGTGCGACTCCAGTCACGACTTCTTCACCCGCTTCCTGCACAAGCGTGATGCACAGTCCAGAGCAAGAAGCTAACCTTGCCACTGTCATCACCTGGCTTTGTCACGGTCTGACCTCCAGCAGGATTTCAGCCACCTCTTCAACGCGGGAGCTTCATCCCTTGCTCTGTACCTTCCTTCCCCTCCTGGGGCTGATGGAGGAAACACCTGTCAGAAGTTCTTTAAAGCCACATCATCTCTGGTCAAAGCAGTACGTCACGGAGAAGCCCTTGGAGGGTTCCGAGCTCAAAGCTGCCCTAGAAGTTTATGATCAGTGAGGGGCAGAAACCTGACAATGATCCTTATCATTATAAAGGTCAGCCAAGGAGGCAGGCAGCAGTAGCTACTGAGGCTGGAGCATCGGGTAGAGGTCACGGTAGGACCAGCCAACAATTCCAGTATTTCCATGGGTGTCAGCAGCAGAGGGTGGCTGGCTCCCGGCAGTGGCTGACCAATAAGCCCTGAGCAATCCGGGCCCAGCCGGAGTAGGACCTAGATGATTCCCTTTGCTAGCTTCTGGTCTAGAGTTTGCTAACCAATTCCCCTTTATTAGAGATTGGGCTGTTTCCAAGGTTTTAGTTCTTTTCCCTCTTACTATAATCTAAATGTGGGAAAATACGTTCTCTCTCATTAGCCTTCTCTTTCCACAAGTATTTCATTATTATTCAACACATTTGGGGCCTACTTCCCATAAAAACCCAATTCTAATAAGAGTTAATGTTAACTCATCATAAAATTTTATCAATACTCATTGGCCAGAAACCAGTCTAGCGTGAAATTTAGTTTGTGAAGTAAGACCTGTCTTTGCAGATTATCCAAGACCAGAATAAAGGACGAAATATGTAAACTGCTCCTAAAAATTGTTTGGATATCTTTAAGATCACTACATGTAACTGAAAAACTACATTCAAATTGCCCAGCTATTCCACAAGCAAATTTCTTAAAGGCTTACTTCCTTGCATCTTAGGTAAAACTGTTCCAAAAGATAAAATGTTGAACAAAACAAGCAGAAAAATCAAGTTTTCTAAAAAGGTTGAGCTTGTTGGCAGAGTATAACCTTCAAGACAGTCTAGATTAGTGAAAAACTACCCTATTTCCTACAGCCTTTTCTTACTCACGCTCACAAATGTTTTTCTGATAGAAGAATAGCCCATTCACACTAGCTCCTACTTCTATGACTTTTCTCATATCTGGGCCTTTCAGAGTTTACTGAAGGAAGATGATTAACAAGTTAAAAAAAATGTTTTTTTTCTGGCTGAGATTCATTTCAATATTGTATTAGCGCTGTTATAGATAATAAGATTAATGTGTCAGCAAAGTTCACAATTCAGTGTGCTTTTCAAATGATATTCCTATTTGTGAATTCTCTTGCTAAATCCAATACTCATTTTTTACTCTCTCTTTTGTATATTCCAATGCTGCCCATGGACCTACTCAATTCTTTCATTAAATGAACGTTCCAAATGAACGTGGCAAAATATTAGGCTTCCCTCTCCCCTAGAAAAATCTGGTGAAGAAGTAAGGGGCAAGACATGCCCGGCGGGGAAGGCAAATCACTGTCTCAGGCGGTTACATCTGCGAGGAGGGGCCAGGAGGCGCCAACAGCAAGAAGGTGATGGTCAAATCCCATCTAGGCTGGAGGGATTCCAGGGACCCATGGCTCCGAAGGGGTAGAAACACCGGAACAGAGAAAACACCAGCTCGACCTCGAGTGGAAGGGCTGAGCGATGGTTCTGGGATATGGGACCAAGTACAAAGGCCAGAAACGGGATGCAGAGAAAACATGATATCAGTGGACAGTCAAGGGTCAGAGGCCAAGCAGAGGTCGCACAGGTGTCTCTCTTCGCCAGGAATCACAAAGGTGGACTTGGAGTCCTCAAATACAAAGGACAGGACCTCCCGGATCCAGAAGGGAGCCAGAGGTCACGGTCCACTTGGCGGTGGCAGAGGAAAGAGACAAGGACATTTTTTAAAAGCACAAGCAAATGCAAACTATTATATACAGAATGGATAAACAACAAGGTCCTCCTGTAGAGCACAGGGAACTGTATTCAATATCCTGTGACAAACCACAATGCAAAAGAATACGAAAAAGAATATGTATAACTTTGCCATACAGCAGAAATTAAAACAACGTTGCAAATCAACTATACTTCATTAAGATAAATTAAGAAAATAAAATAAATGTAAAAGGCACAGAAACACCCCAGGGCTCAGAGAAAGTGTCTAATAGAGAAAGAACAGCCGGCAGTGCCTAGAAGTACAGCTTAAAAGTGGGACAAGCCAGGAGGTGGGCAGGACAGGGATCTCTCTTCTGCCTACATTTATCTTGCCCCCTGACCTTTGGGCTATGGAAGCAGAAAGTCAATCCAAGGAGCTCTGGGGGCTTGACAGCACCCGTGGCACAAGGTCTGTGGTCCTTATCCCTGAGGGTAGGGACCAGGCCCAGGACCACGTGTGTACTTGTTAAATCCCTGTTAGATTTGAGAGCCAAATGCTTCAATTTCCCGACAAGACACTCCTACCCAGAGAGATGCACTGACCAGTATTCCAACATCCAACTGAGGGTGAGTGACAGGACTTTCTTGATTCCTGGTTTAATACTCATTTCCACACACCACACCACCTCCTTAAAACTTGTTATCTGGAAAGCTTTTAAAGATATTTATGAAGAAATATTCTGGAGAAGTGCTATACACATCCTAGGATACTCATTTCAGTGCTGTCTGTTAGCACAAAAGATTGGAAACAATCTCATGATCTATGAACAGGGGACAGATTAAATGAGAAATGGGACATCCATTCAACAATGGCATGCAGCCTTTTAAAAAATGAGGTTGGGGGAATTCCCGGTGGTCCAGTGGTTAGGACTCCACACCTTCACTGCCGAGGGCCTGGGTTCAATCCCTGGTCAGGGAACTAAGATCCCACAAGCTGTGCAGAACGGCCCAAAAAATAAATAAAAAATGAGGGTGGTCTGTGGGTTTTGATATATAATATATATGCAAGGATTTCCAAGATACACTGTTAGGTGAAAAATCAAGGTGCAGCAACGGAACGACACATTCCCACTGCTGGTGAATGTCCATGCACACGTAAGCATGCCCGTGCACGCATGCACCTGCCCCGCATCCTTGTACGTGTACAGAATGCCACCAGGAGGACGTGCCAAGAACTGGCATCAGGAGCTGCTCACAGGGAGGGAAGCTCAGGGCTGGCAGAGTGAGACTTCCTTTTCACTGGATACCCTTTTTGTGCCTTTTGAAGTTTGTACCATAGGCTCATACTACCTATTCGAAAAATAATAATTAAAAAAAGGTGTCTACAAAAGCAAAGGTAATATACAGATGTTCTATTAGTTAGTGTACAGGTCGAGCTGTGCGGGTCGAGTCCCAAAATAACAGCAGCATGGGACACAGAAGCCCACGTCGCGCTCACAGGAAAGTCTCGCTTCCCTCAGTGGGGAAGTTCTGCCGGAAGAAGATCCTTCACCTGCTCTCGGCCATCCCCAGGATCCCTGGGATGTGTGCCGGGCTCACCTGGTCCACGGAGACTTACCATCTCAAACAAGCACACCCTGGCCCTGCTCCTTTGGAAGAAGGGGCCACTAACGGCCTCGGCCACTGGGACCCAACAACAGGAGACTGAACAGACGAGGATATTCTATTATCTCCACAGAGTCATATGACGGACTAGCCAGCCAGTTCCCGTGACTCCGGAGAAGGCTCTGTAACACCCTGGAAAGATGGTCCTGGCACATCAAGTGACAAACAGGAATTTCCAGTACCAGAGGAGCAGTATATTTGCATTTTTGTAAATATATATGAATTGGAAAATGTGTAAACAAATATGCCAAGTCATTGTCTTTTTGCTTGGTGATACATTCTAATGTTCCATTTTAGAAATGATGCATTTTTGCAAAAAGGTTTTTTTAAAAACTTCAACTGGAAAAATAAAAAAGGAACTCTGCTTTCAGGGGCTCTTTCTTCGGTTTCTTTAAAATGTTAATAAATACCCACGGGCAGTAAAGAGCAAGTATCTACCCCACCGCCAAATACTAAATGAAGAAATTGTGGGAAAGTATCATAGTAACTGAGTTGCCATCTTTCTCTGGGAAAGCAGTACATGAACTTGACCATGGAGTGAACGCAGAATAGAGGAGCCCATATTCCCCTGGCGTGTGCGTTCAAGCCAGCAATAGAAGTGCAATGTGCTTACAAAACAGAATTTGCAAAGGTAAATCCCAGCTCAGCTTGGGGCCCGCACCGGGTGACCATGTGCTGGGTTCTCTCCTGTGATGGGCCACCAACTGAGAGGAACTCAAAGCGTCACCGAGAAGCGCTACCCGTGGCGGGCGCTCCACAGGCCGGGCCGTGGAGCTGGGGTACCGGGTACTGAGGGGCTGACGCGGCTTCCTCCAGCAGTGCTACCACCCAGAGATGTTCAGTAACCGGATTCCTAAGCCCACGTTGCTTCTTACAAAAATCTGACTTGGTGGAGGCGTGAACGACAGCAGTGCGGGAGGGAAAGGATGCTGGCGTGTGACAGGCTACTGTGGGCTACATGGAACTCGAACCAGAAAGGAGAAGAGACAGCCAGAAAAGAAGCATTGAAGAAAAAGGATCTTATTGCAACTACTGATGCTATCATTAAATGCAGTCCTTTGACAAGACCAAAAGACAAACTCCGGAAGGGTCTTCTATAATCGAGGTGCAATGTCTTTTAAAACAAAGAAATGTATGCATTTATTTCCTTTTAAATTCACTGACATTTATTAGGTTGGCCCAAAAGTTCACGTGGGTTTTTCCATCACATCTAATGGAAAACCCAAAGGAACTTTCTGGCCAACCCAATAGTATGCCCATTACGCTGGTGAATCTTGGCTCCAGAGGTACTGAAGCTGGTAATCTACAACATATGGGGGGATGAACTTGAAACATTATCAAACAAACTGCTCTGTATTGAGAGTCCACTAGACCACGCAGCTTGTGAACAGGCAGGGGTCGGACAGTCAGACAGCAAGAGGCCCCAAGACCTAAATCTGAATCCAAGATGTGGCCTGGGCAAGTTATTTAAACCTGGAGAGGCCTTAGTCTCCTCACCTGTTATTATAATGATTCAGTGAGAAAAAAAAAAAATGTATATACAAGGAAAGAAGCCCATAGCAGGAGGAGTTCAAAAGATGAGCTATCATTTTCCCATGCTGGGTCCTATACAGCAAAGAGCACAACTAAGAATGCCACAGTCCACATCCTTCAAAAGCAGAATTAGGAAAAGGAAATCCTTCACGTCTTCATAATGCACACAGGGGAACATCTTTTAAGTTAGAAGTTAGCCTGTCAGTGAAGATGGGGAACCACTGGAATCCACTCAAGTGACCTTTATGAAGCTACCTATGTGTGCAATTCCCAGATATTACAATGATTGGGGTCTGTGTGAGCAGACAGGTAGACACATGTCTCGTGTTCTATAGGCATGTTTTGAGGTGCCAGCCTTGTTTATTATCTCCTTCTCTGAAAACTACTTTGATTCCAGACCTCCCTGAAGACCTGGCCCTAAATGGCCATGTTGTACCACGTGACAACCCCCTCCGGCTGCCGGCTCACCCTCTGCCACCCCTGCCTGGACCCAGCCTGCTGGTAGCAGACTGATGGAGGGAAGGCTAGACAGACAGACAGACCCGCCTTCCTGACCTGCTGGTCCTCAATTCTAATAAATTTCAGCCATGCTTTATTTCAAGACAACCTACTGTATGTGTAAAATAAAATCTTTTATGTGAGCCAGTGTGTAGATGTTACACATACATGTTAAACAAGAGACACCAGGAGTTCTTTGGAGGTCCAGTGGTTAGGACTCAGCGCTTTCACTGCTGAGGGCGTGGGCTCAATCTCTGGTTGGGGAACTAAGATCCCACAAGCTGCGTGGTAAGGCCAAAGGAAAAAAAAAAAAAAAAAAAAAAAAGAA
>NW_020173682.1:189158-195082 GCF_003031525.2 Neophocaena asiaeorientalis asiaeorientalis
AGCTCCCCCTCTGCTGGGAATGTAACCAAAGAAAAAAAAAAAAAAAAAAAAAATAAGAGAGAGACACCAAAAACTCTGTTCCCACCTACAACGCACCATGTGACCCTGGAGAAGTCACTTACCTAGGAGCCAGAGCTTCCTTCCTGTAAAACAAGGGTTTGCCTGAGAAGATGGCTGGGAGACAGAGCGACTGGTGGAAAGGCACGTGTGAAGGATACACTCAGTAAGGGTCCCAGGGCCTTCGCCAGGGGTTGTCACCCTCAGTGCTAATGACCAGAGAAGGTGTCATGAAAGAAAGCACACCGGAGCTGGACCTTGAACTTGGTTTAAGAGACCACTCTCAGAGGGACACTGAGGGAGGCCGTAGCCTATGGGGGGAGCAGAGGATGGACGCCAGTAAATCCCTTTGGTGAACAATGATGTCTGACATTGAGTTGGAAGTTGTTTTCTGCCCTAGGCTATAATCAAATCCCTGCACTCTTGATTCACTAAAGCTTCAGCAAATGCTGTGCAGGACAGCCCTGTATTAGTGGTTCCTGCCAGGGGAGGGGGATGAAAGAGAGTTGACTGGATTCCACCAGGGTCAAAGGTCTGGGGAGAAATGCTATAGGACCCAAAGCATTAGGAGCTAGTGATGGGGCAGCTGGGGCCACATGGACATGCTGGAGAACCACGAAAACCTCGGTCCCCACGAGACCGCCACAAATACGTATGAGCTTGAGCCATTTTGTTAGATATTAAAGAAAAAAGTGATCCTGGAAAGTTAAAGGATGTGGAAACACTTGAGTTTTAGGAAAGTTGGAAGAAAAATCCTACTAGCTTCTAGACTAAAAACAAGTCAAAACAAAGAAAAAGAATACAGCTACCTATAAAAGAAAGAGAAGAAGACTGGCAGAGAAACATCTGTTCCACTAAATGCTAGAAGATAATAAAACAATGTTTCTGGAGTCTGAAGGAAAACGATTATCACAGAATTACACTTACACCCAGACTCTGGTTCATGCGTGAGAGCAAAAAGAGGCATCTTCAGACATATAAGAAGTTAGAAAATATATCATCCACCTACTCTAATAAAAAAATTAAGGGAGAAAATAATCAAAGAAGAAAAGGAGGGGGTGTAGTTTATAAGAAATAGTGGTAAGCAATGAAAACAGTAATGGAGTCAGGAAAGTTTAAGAAGTTTTTGATACTATGGATGTGACTGTAATGTTAATAGTTAAGAAAAAAACTTTAATATGACATAAGGGCAAAAATAAAAGAAGGCACACGGAATTGAAATTTCAGATTATTTCAGCAAAATCTAGGACATGTAAAGGAAGGAGAAATCCAAACATCCTACATGGTTCGTCTTGTTTGGTAGTACACAGAATATTTTGGACATTGGTTAATTTTTGACATTGATAGAGAAATACAGAAAAAAAGCAAGCTTGCTTGAACTTTAATGATAATTCCTAGAAGAAGAAAAATAGGATATAGAGCTCCTAAACCACTAGAAGGAGAAAAAAAAAAAGGAAGAATGGAAACTTGACATATTCTGCAAAACACAAGAATAAGGAAATATTTTGAGTACCGAGAAGGCTTAAAAAATTCAAAGGCAGGATATGATCTGAGCTGTCCAACACAATGGCCATGACCCACATGGGGCTATTACATTTAAATGAATTTAAAATGAATAAAATTTAAAAGTCGTCTCCTAAGTCACACTGGTCACAAGTGGCCAGTGACCTCTGTATTGGACATTTCCATCACCGCAGAAAGGTCTAGCAGACAACACTCACAGTCAGTGCAAAATACAACGTAATATGAGTCTATGTAAAGTATGATCCTATTTATGCTAAATATACATTTATATATACATATAAACAGATAAATATAAATGCAAATTGTTAGTGGAAAGTAATAGATAACAAAAGCGTCTGTGTACAAAGTACGACCTTATTTATGTAAATATGTGTGTAGGTGTATATATATATGTATATAAATATAAATAAGTCTGACTTGATTACACTGTCAATAGTGGTAGCTCTTAGAAATGAGATGATGGGGGCTTTTACTCTCCATATATTTTACTATTTGCATTTTTTTTTTTTTTTTTTTTTGGGTTTGCGGGCCTCTCACTGTTGTGGCCTCTCCCGTTGCGGAGCACAGGCTCCGGACGCGCAGGCTCAGCGGCCATGGCTCACGGGCCCAGCCGCTCCGCGGCATGTGGGATCTTCCCGGACCAGGGCATGAACCCGCGTCCCCTGCATCTGCAGGCGGACTCTCAACCACTGCGCCACCAGGGAAGCCCTGTTTGCATTTTTAATAAGCATATTTTACAGGACAATGAGTAAAAGTCATTTACATATTTTCAAGGGGAGTAACCGCAAACCAACCAACCAACCTCCTTCTTGAACTTGGTACAGAACCTGGTTCCAACCCCAGGGTTAACCCAGTAACTAACTCGAACTCGTAAATATCTACTGTGTACACTCAGGTTAATATACAATTTCAAGATGGCACAGTAGGTGGCCTATACTTGGAGACTTTCTAGAGTTTAGCCAAGCTCTGCAAGAAGTTTGTTCTGGGCCTCAGGGTGATGTCACCCTTTCAGATGTTAAGCCTGAACCGACATTTGATACTTTTAAATGTCATTCCCTAAATTGGGAGGTTGCTTGAGCAAAGGCTGTTAGCTCACCTTTCCATTTAGATTTTTATACTATTGATAACAGATCATGTTTCAGAGGAACAGCTCTGAATTAGCCCTTAAGTTTTCCAGGACAAGAAGAATCTCTGGAGAGTTACAGTAATTTTTTGCATCTTCCCACCGACTCTACAGTTGACTAAGGAGAAGTTCCCACTGCCCATCTCAACAACAGATAAAATCAGAACTAACAACACAGTGCACACAGAATAACTTCCATTTTTCCTCTTTAAATTGGGGGTAAGAAAAGAGAGGTTAGGGTCTCTATGCAAAGAATTCCAAAGTTTAAATTTTAATCTTTCCCAAATACCGATCTTTAATTTTTCTAAGAAAAATAACTTATTTAAAATGTCTGGGAATACCCCTCAAATACCAAAACTACTTCAGATCTACCCCAGGGAATAATTTGGTCATTTATCTGCCAACATAGGCACCTTCATATATGCTTATTTTATTCCCTATGTAAATATTCTTGGTAGCTGTCTCTATTCATCTCAGTGAATAATGAGGGCAAGGCTCTCTGCGTGAAAAGGAGATGAAACACATCAGTTCATCCAGGAACTATGCATTCTGCAAGCCAGTGTTGGTAAAGCAAGGAGAGAGATTTGCCAACTTGAATGCTAATTTCATGTAGGGCCAACTGTGTGCTCCCGTTTCCAGCATGGGGCAGTAACTATGTTTAATGTGGGGTAAGCAGGCTAAGAGATAAAGACCAGGACCCACTCTATTTTACAAACAGAGAAGACGCAGATCAACGGGGCAAGGAGAAGAAGACAAGTGAAGGTAATTCTTACCTATGTAGACAGATTACCTTAGAACATTTTTTTGTGGGGGGGGGGGCCCACGCTGCGCGGCAGGCAGGACCTTAGCTCCCTGACTAAGGATTGAACCCGTGTCCCCTGCAGTAGAAGTGCAGAATTCTAACCACTGGACCGCCAGTCCTACCTTAGAACTTTTAATATGCTTTAAAGTTTTCAAGATCCCTCAAACGCTTTACAAAGACACACTTCCCCTAACTGTAAATCATGTGCTCAAGCAATATTTAAAGCATGTTTCTCGGTAATCCTCTGTCGGTCTACTTCTAATTGCTGCATATCGTTTGAAGATAATAAAGCTACACTTTTTTGAATTTAGTCTTGCTAATTAAAATGGACAATCCCTGCCCTCCCCCATGATTTTTGGAATTCATGAAATCTGGGTAGTGGTGTGCCACTTTCATACTTGGGTGGACCAAAAAGTTAAACGAAGAGCACATTTTCCACAAAAAATAAGATACAGAGATAGTGAGATGCAAGTATTTTATAATATGTCAGCCATTGCTTTTAACTGAACAAAAGTCATATTTCATTTATGGACTTCTGGCATTATCCACAAAATGAAATACCTGTTTTAACTCATAAAATAAAATTCTACAAAAATGGAAGAAAAGCATACACAGTAGTATTTACATCGTGCGGACAAAAGAGTCTAATTTGGTAATTTCCTTTTCCCTGAGGCTCCAGTTTTAATATGTCTAAGACAGCCAGTAAATACGTTATACTCAATAGTGTGGGTGAATTAATTCTTATAGGCCACAAGGGTACTATTTAGTAAATGACTGCTTTGTGCACTGACCCATACCTAGTGGCCTCAAAGTGATAACTCACCTTTAAAAGGTAAAGTGTGTACATACCCATTCCTCCAAAGCCTCATTATTTGTCACCTGATTAAACTGGTGGAATGAAGAGGCCAGGTGTCAAAAAGAGGAGTCTTTCAAATTTTAACATTTACAAACTTGAGCAACTTAAGAAAAAAATCTAGGTTTCCACTGAGCCGTATCGTCAGTACCCGAGCCAAATAAAACACAATTACTCCCCCAAATTTGGCACACAGCATCTGAATTCAAATCCAGAAAAGAAGTCCAACTAGCACAGCAACTTGGATTTTCACTAATCTCCTTACATTTTAATAGACTACAATAAACCCATTACAACCATTTCTTCCTTCTACAAGCTGAAATCATGTTATCTGTTCCTGGTGAAAACCTTTCAGTCCACTGAGCAGCTCTAATTTTGAGTAACTGTGCTAACATATAATTAATGTGCCCATGTACAAAACTGAAAATGTCTGAAGAAGGCATGGAGATGCTTCTGGGTGCTAATCTGGGAACTTTGCACAGCCTCCTGCAAGCTTCCCGGGGGGCAGGTCCTGATCAATGGGTACACAGATGAGTAATTCTCTGTACCATGGACATTCTTGACTGTATAAGCAAAGAAGTACATAATCAAACCTTCCAAAGGATGAAGAACAACAAACAGACATTACAGTGGAGAAGGCAGACATCCAGGGCCTTTGCCAGAAAGACAGGAGCTAAAGTTTTTGGGTAATGCAACATATTTGCATCTGGGCCCATTGCTGGCACCAGGGCCACTGTTTCAATAACATATCTATATTTAACTACCTATCACAGACAAATTTCTATCACTGCACAAACAGAAGTCGAGCTCAGATGTCTGCAGAATTTCCTTTCCTCTCTCAAAAAAAAACATTCTAGACCAGACTGATAACATTCTGTACTTGCAGCTGCCACTGAAAAATATTCATGCCAATGAAAGATACATTTAGTCAGCTTTTCTTTTTCTTGATCTTTTAATATTTTATAACACATTAAAGCTCAAAGTTCCTTTCTTAAACAAATCTTCAAGCAGACGTTAAATAGAATGCAAATACTTTACACTTTAAATCATCAATCATTTAAAGAATCCTCTCCATGAACTGAATAAATAAGCCATCTGTGACTACGGCCTCCCTATCATGTTTTTAAGCTGACCCACTTCTTCCCCGGTCACCATGGTTTGTAAAATCTCACTTCTAAGGGGATGAGTGCTCGGTGCCAGCTCATAGTTCGCATTCAACTCGGTAAAACGGTAACGTAAACCCCAGGCAGCATTTAAAATGACCTCCTCTACCTACAAAAACAGAAGTTCAATACCCTCCCCCCCCCCACCGGAAGCAATCTTTTCTCCAACCGGAGAGCAAATCAAGTCTGCGAGGGAGAAAATGAGCCAGTTAAAGGAGGAAGAAACCTGATCAGGTGTTAAAACGCATGGCTCTGGACATCAACCAGCAAGCAGGATCGGGTCCGGTCGGCGGGAGCTGCTCCCCAAGACTGAGCTGAAATCAAGGTCGGACCCGCTTCTAGAGATGCTGACCCACTTCTAGAGATGGGACCCGCTCGGCGGCGGCGAACCTGCGCGTCCCC
>NW_020173682.1:195109-210983 GCF_003031525.2 Neophocaena asiaeorientalis asiaeorientalis
AGGGAGCGGGCGGGGCGGAGGGTAGTAGGGGTGGTCGCGACCAGCTGCGCGCAGGAGCGTGGTCCTGGATCCCGGCCGGTGCCTGAACCCTGCGCTCGCCTCTGAATGGCGCAACCTGAAGACCCCGAATCCTGAGTCTTCGTTTTGGGAGCACAGGCAATGCGATTTTACATCTCTTCGTATTAGGAAGACTTTTAACTCTTTGCAGGAAATTCTTACGCAGCGGTAGGCGTGCCAAGACCACTGGTTTCCAGAACCCTAACCCCCGCCCTTCACCTCATCCCCAACCACGTACGCTTTGTAAAAGTTCCATTTCATATGTCGCTGTCTTTCCAGTATACTATAAAGTCAAAGCCAGAGTCAAAACAGAGTGCTTCCAGCCTTCCCGCCTCTCCGTTCCAACGAGACTCGCAGCCCTAAAACTCTTGACAGAGAAAAATGTGGAACTGCCCCTGTTTTTGCTGGACGGCTTAGGCCACAACCATCTTTGGGGAAATGGGACTTGTCCGTGATGCTGGGGTCTTGGACAGTGTCAGTGAGTGAGGCCACTCTGGCGTCCTCAAGTGAAGGTTATGACCTAGACCTCCGAGCAAAAGTGGGTGGCCTTCTAGGCTCAGATGGTCCCGTTTCTCTCCCCGTGAACGCAGGAGGGGAAGGAGGCACCCCGAGGATTGCCAAATAAAACGCGGGTGAAGTCCAAACTCTTATTTGCTGTTGCAGTCTGTACACCCCGGTCCCTTCCTTTGTTCTCCTTTCATGAGCAGAGTTCAAGGTCCCACTGGGTCATGGGAAGCCTACATGGCTTTACAAAGGCAGTGGAAAGATAGTTATCAGAAATGCTCAGAGAGGAAAAAAGAGGCTTTTAAAAGCCACCTGAAATTTTTGGTGCGGGTCCTTTTTTTTGCAAAAGGCATTGGGAGCATTTTGGGGCTCCTTTTTTTCCCCACAAGCCAGACCGTGCCCTTAAAATACGGTAAGATAGAAGTATCTAGAGACAAAAATTGCAGAGCTATTTCAAAGTTCACCAGACTTTTATGACTGACTGAGGTTGAGCCAGCAAAGGTTCTGTAAGAAGTGCAAAATGGGGCCAAACCACGAAGGAAATACAATGCTTTCTTTCACAATTGCAATGATTTCTGAGGCAGAAAGTCACATGTGGCCTCTAGCTTCAAACTTTAGGCAAATATAGATCAGTGAATTTCCCGCTGCTCGTCCCTGTGAACGGGAAGAGTTGGCTAACGGTAACCTGGTTGGGTAGTCAGCAGGACGCTGCAAATCTATCCCATCAGTTGCTATAGCCTATTGGAAGCGTTCTCTAAAATGTTTTAAAAATACAAAGCCGCGTCAGCAGACACGTATTATTTATATGAATTCTCAAGAAATTTTGACTGAGAACCTCTCAAAAAGAATAAGAAAACAATCCTGGAGAAATATTAAAATGAGGGTATCAAAAACCAGTTAAGGGCTTCCCTGGTGATGCAGTGGTTGAGAGTCCGCCTGCCGATGCAGGGGACACGGGTTCGTGCCCCGGTCCGGGAGGATCCCACGTGCCACGGAGCGGCTGGGCCCGTGAGCCATGGCCGCTGAGCCTGCGCGTCCGAAACCTGTGCTCTGCAACGGGAGAGGCCACAACAGTGAGAGGCCCGCGTATCGCAAAAAAAAAAAAAAAAACCAGTTAAACACTGGAAAGCAATGATAAATAGGGAACATCTGTTCCCCAGAATGCAAAGAAGTTGGCCCAGATGACTCTTTGGTACTGGATGGAGGTATTACATAATACAAACGTGTGTCATCATTAATCATTTGAAAGAGGATAGAGTTTGCGGACAACCCTGGAAAATTCTTAAATCCTATTGTTATGCATAGAAACTCACCATGTTTCTAAAAATTTTTGCTTCTTCCTCTGGTTTAATCCCAGAGTTTGGGGGACTGGAAGCAGGTGGTATCTTCTAGAATCTCAGATCCAACATTTATTTGGGGGAAGAGAGTACTGTACAGTGATTACTAGTGTGTTAAAAGAAGCTCTTGGAAATTTCCTATCCTACTTGACTCATCTCTTATTATAGATGTAAGATCATAGTTGTATAATTAGTCTTGTTTTATTTAAACTATGGTAACTTTTTGCTTTTAAAAAAATTGTGCTAAATTACACATACCATAAAATTTACCATCTTAACCATTTCTAAGTGCACAGTTCAGTAGTGTTAAGTACATTCACATTGTTGTGCAAGCCCACCTCCAGAGCTTTTCCATCTCGCAAAAACTGCAACTATAACCGTTAAACAACCCCCCATTTACCCCTCTCTCCAGCCCCTGGCAACCACCTATGGATCTGACTACTTTCTATCCCTCTGAATTTGTCTACTCTATGTACCTTGTATAAGTGGAATCATACAGTCTTTTTGTGACTAGCTTATTTCCCTTAGCAAAATGTCCCCAAGGTTCATCTGTGTTGTACCATGTATCAGAATTTTCTTCCTTTCTAAGACTGAATGATATTCTGTTGTATGAATAACATTGTATTATTGTAAATCATAAGATCCTATACTTTGAGGCTGATGCTGTGATTTGGGTGAGATGTTGGGGAGTCTTGTGGGCGAGAGGAAAATGTGAACATAAGATGGATGTGATGTAAGAAGGATGTGAATAACTGTCCAGAAGGTAGATTGATAGATTCATTGCAAAACTATGGCCTCAAATCTCTACTCCTGTCGTTGGCAGCTCCTCCCATCAAGAGATGGAACCAACGTCCCCACCACTTGATTCTGGGGTGACCAACAACATTTGCAGAAGTGATGGTGTGGCAGTTTGGCACATAGAGTATACGCTTTTGCTTCCTCTATCCCTTTACTTCCAGCAAAAAGAAATTCTGATGATACAGGGTGTGTATCTAGGATACATCATGTTTATTAATATGAGAACTAATGAACTCTGGCCAAAGGGAGGCTTGCACGCTCTACTCTACCCAGTGGAATGCTTCCCCTCCACAGGCACAAGCCTAAGTTAGCCTGTGGGCTGGACCTGGAGTGAGCCCAGACCTCCTGGGCTCTCCAGTTCTTGGTCAGTCTGCCAACTGACCACGGACACGTGAGCGAGCCCCACTGAGTTTAGCATAACTGCCCAGCTGACCCATAGATGTGTGAGAAATAATCCATGGTCATTGTTTAAAGCCATTAAGTTGTGGAGTGTTTTTTGTTTTTGTTTTGTTTTGTTTAATGCAGCAATAACTAAATGATATACTACAGAAAAGCAAAGACCAAAAGAAAATCTTAAAGATTGACACATCCTTTATCATCAACTTGATAACTGTCTATGTATCAGGGTACGTCTGAAAAAGACTCCTGCCAAGTCGAAAGTTTGCACGTTCCGCTCTGTACTCACAAAAACAATGCCCATTACTTTTGCATTGTGTTAACTCTTCCTGATAGCCGGTCTGCTTCACACTCAGGTTGACTTGATCGTAATTTAAAAAAAAAAAAAAAAAAAGTGACTCCATTTCTAATTGTGGAGGAAACTACGACTACTATGCTGTACCTTTTGCGATTGTGTGTTTGACAAGCACTTCTTAGGGTCAGTGTGAGCGCAATTTTCACCTCCCATTGCTTATGATTCTGCTGAAAAGTTTTCCTACTTGTTCAAACTAGCAGGGTGGTGCCACCAGACCAGCTGCATTATGGAGCTTCACTGTTGGTGCGACTGTCTTGCACCCCGTAGGACAAAGTAGAGTGTGAGGGGGACGCCAAGGAAACTGCCAAAGGGTGTAGAGATGATGCCATAGCATGAGCTAGAAGGTGCCTTAAGTCTGTAAACAAGGTCATTTCACGACCACACCCTGTTGCCACCTGTGAATATACCCAGGCTTTGTTCACCAACACATCACTGGATGGTGTAGTGCCAAAGTTTATCAGTTCTTTCATGAATAAAAACTGTCTATTCCAGAAGCACATTCTCATCAGAAATTTTTACTTGAAGTATTAAGTACGAAAGGAAGCAAAAGCATCTATTCTAGCCTGTCCAGGATTAGGGTTTCCCAGTCCTCTCAGGAAGAAAGGGTGGAGGAGAAAGGAAAAGAGTAAAGGAAGTAGGGAGAGTAGGTAAGGGAGTGGAAGGGGGGAGGGGCAGATCAAGAAAGGGACGCTAGTGGGATACAGGGAAGCAAAGAAAGGCGTAGGGACTCAGCTGCCAGCAACCCAAAGGCCACAAGGGCCTCCCAGATGAGAGGACTCCCTGCCTCCAGCCTCTACCTCCCTTTAGATCCTTTTCAACAGTGCTACTCAAATGATCCTTCTATAGCAATCTGATCAGTCCCCTGACTTAGAACTTCTGCAAGTCCCAATTGCTTTCTGCGCTGAGTCAAAGCTCCTTAGGTGAGCATTCAAGGCCACCCACAAACTAACCTCACCTTGCCTCTAGTCTCACCCTTCCCAAGCTTCCCCATGACCAGCATACTGTTTCTGCTAGGATACTCCATCCAGTCTCTAAACGCACCAGGTCTTTACTTAGATTTCACTTGTCTCTTCCCCCTTGTCTCATCCATCACTAATGACAGGTCAAATGTTGCTTCCCTGTCAAGCTTCCCAGACACCAGAGAGTTGCCCAGTGTCCTCTGCTCCCAAGGCCCTCTGGTCATGCCTCTGTTACCAGTGCAGTAACTAATCTTTTTCTGTGCCTGCAACCATCCCATCGTGTGACTGTCAGCTCTGAAGAGTCCTGCTCCGTTTACTGGTCTCAGTAGCCCTATCAGCCAACAGTGCCTGGCCCAGAATGAACGAATGAATGAATGTCTCTTCCACCTCATTTCTCCCTATACGCAAACCCATCACCTTTTGATGGTTTACTTGCAGAGGCATTCGGGCAAAATTTCTTATCAGGGAAATCCCTGGTAAAATCCCTGCCATGGATTTTCATGAAAACTTAAAGATGGGAAGTAGAGACACAGTTTAACTTGTTTCTTCTAAGGACAGAGATTTCTTCCAGGAATCATATGTGAGCACTTTTTCAAAAGTAAAATATGTGAGGGAAGAAGAGGAAGGGAATCTATTTGAACAGTAAAAGAGGAGAAAATGCTTTCTCATTGCTGGGACCTTTCGTCTTTATACAAGCTAATACCATCACTGGTACATCAGCCCCCGAAGCCAAGTCTCCCCGGGAGCCTCCCATGCACACTCAGTGGATCTGCCAGAAAGGAAGATGTACATCTCGCCCAAGCTTGCTAAGATGCAGACACTCACGGGCTCACACTGGCACTCCTGTGTCAGAGCTTGGTGAGAAAGTTCCTGGGAAAGCCAGCTCTATTTCCTCGGAAGTTTGGGAACACACATGAAGATTGGATACTGGCCACCCAGTGGGTGTTGATAACCAAGAGGAGATTATAGCTGCACCAATTAAGTAAAACAGGTTACACCATTTTTCTCTAATCCCTTTTCCCTACCACCTGGGCTCTGGAGGCGCCACAGCCCGGCATGTGGAGAGATCCTGTGAACCACGGGGAAATGCCAGAACCAAGGGTGGGGTGGACTTGGGATTGGACAGAAAAAAGATAAAAGATTCAAACAGAATGTGACTGGAGTGAACTTCTTAATACCTGCCATCACTGAAAGCTCTGGAATCTGCCCAAGATATCACTAAGGGTGGGGAAAGGGAGATTTGAAAGCATGGGGTTTTTTTGTTTTGTTTTTTTTGGGCGGGTACGCGGGCCTCTCACTGTTGTGGCCCCTCCCGCTGTGGAGCACAGGCTCCGGACGGGCAGGCTCAGCGGCCATGGCTCACGGGCCCAGCCACTCCGCGACACGCGGGATCCTCCCGGACCGGGGCACGAACCCGTGTCCCCTGCATCGGCAGGCGGACTCTCAACCACTGCGCCACCAGGGAAGCCCTGTTTTGTTTTTTTTTGTTTTTGGCTGTGCAGCGTGGCACGCAGGATCTTAATTCCCCTACCACGAATTGAATCCGGGCCGCCTGCAGTGGAAGCGTGGAGTCCTAACCACTGGACTGCCATGGAAGTCCCACACCCATTTTATTTTATAAAGACAAAAACAAAGCCAAAAAAACCCCACCTATGTATAATTTTATTTATTTGTAAATAGTGTCTCCAAGCAAAAATGATACCATCCTTTTAAGAAGAAACTGTAGATAGATTCAGATCCCTGTACCTTCCTATTCCTGTTTATGGCCAAGGAAGATACATATTCACAAGATTTGCATAGCGTAAACCTCAGTGTTAAAATGTGTTGAGGGTCACAGCCTGGTTGAATGTGTAAAAATTCTGAATTGAGAATGTTTTTACAGAAATCTGTAGAAAGTGATTTAAGTCATACTTTTTCATTAGACACAACCATTTACCCACAGAGATTTCTTAGTGTTTTCCTTCTTGTCCACTCAGGATGGGCACTTCGGTCGTTTGCTCTGCGGTGGAAATGGGTTGGTGCAGATCCAGCCACGTTCTCTCATCCTCACTGGCCTCAATTTCCCCCCTTTAGTGTAACCAGAATCTTGCCTACCGGCAGTACATCGTGTGACCATCAACCGAGGAAACCAATTCGACCCTTGCTAGAAGCCAATGCGTGATACTGGAGTTGTTGAATCCTCATAGCCTAACTTACAGAAGAACAGAAACAGACTCACAGATACAGAGAACAAACTAGTGGATACCAGTGGGGAGGAGGTGGGGGGAAAGGGTGAGAAAGGTGTAGGGGATTAAGAGATACAAGCTACCGTGTATAAAATAAATAAGCTACAAGGATATATTGTACAGCACAGGGAATATAGCTATTACTTTATAATAACTTTAAATGGAGTATAATCTATAAAACATCGAATCACTATGTTGTACACCTGAAACTAATATAATATTGTAAATCAATGACTTCAATAAAAAAAGAAAACACTAATTTGAAAAGATACATGCACCCCAATGTTCATAGTAACATTAGTTACAATTGCCACAGTGTGGAAGCAACCTAAGTGTCCATCAACAGATGAATGGATAAAGAAGATGTGGTATAAATTATATCTAAAACAGAATACTACTCAGCCATAAAAAGGCACTAAAATTTGCCATTTGCAGCAACACGGATAGACTTGGAGGGCATTACATTAAGTGAAATAGTAGGAAGTTGTGCAAGAGAAAGTATTTCAGAGATTTTCAAGCACTACATAGATGTATAGAATTACCATGAGGCTAGGCCTCCCATAGAGCATGGCAGCACTTACAATTGCAGTGAAAAAAACTAATGATTTCTCACTGTCCATTGGTTTTTCTGCCCTGTTAAAGACCAAATGTTCAAATGGTCCTGTTTAGTGGGACAGATATGACTTCACATCATTGCTGGTATGAGTTTCCTGGAGGTTGTGGGTTTGGAGATGAATTTTGCATAAAAAGAATTCTTGGATGTTGGGTAGAGAGTGCAGGAACCTTTGACGACCAATTGGAGCAGTGAGAAGAAAACCAAACGTCTTTTGCATAATTGGCAGGGAAAGAACCCGTGAGTGAAGCGGGGAGGTGATATAATTAGGCTACTTTGATAAAGACTCCTGAAATCAAATGTGAATAAATTGAATCCACTGCAGAAGCGTCCACCGATTATGTTGTCAAAGATGCAGGCGGGAGAAATGGATTTCACTACAGTGTTTTGAATGCCTTGTAAGGAACAGAGTCTAGAGGCAAAACTGCCAGTTAATATGACTTATTTCAGATGAGAAATGATCACAGACTGTCCCAGAGACTCTACAGTGGAGGAAAAAAACCAGCCAAACACACACAAATTAAGAAACAACCACCAAAACCCCCCAACACTTCAGCAACGAGCCAGTTGCAGGAAGGAGCAGGACGTGATTCAGAGGCTCCATGCCTGAGGGAGGGTGACAATGGATACTCCCATGATCTAGGGGAAATGTGTTAGATACTTGTGTAGTTACAGAGCTTTCTTGTAAATACGATGAAGCATGATTTCATTTTAAAGGAATTCCTACCAGGCCAGCCTTTGGATTTTTTTATGTTTACTTTTATTTTGCATGTCAAGTTGATTTTTTTAAAACAAATATCCAAAAATACTCAAGAGGATCACGTTCCAGGCGAATGCTGTTTCATTTGGTCAACAAGTATTTACTGTGTATTTATGATGTCGGGTATTGAGGCAGAGACTTTGTACGGTATTGTTTCATACTGATCTCTACAACAGCTCTGTGACGTAGGCATTATTCTCACTTTCCATTTAGGTATCTGAGCCTCAACGAGGTTACGTAACTTATCCAAAATAGTGTCTTAGCAAATTCTTACAGCTCTGCGTGGCAAGTTCCTGTTTTCTTGTTAGAGAAGACACTTGTCTACACGATGTGTTACCCTATTCTGTCATCAGAATCCACCTGCCCCTGTAGACACTGCAAATGCCAGCTACTCACTTCGGTGGCTCCTCTCGCCGCTCAAGGTGGCACTATGACCCCGTTTTGTCAATGAGACATAAAGACTCCTCCTGGGGGCCATCAGGGGAATTGAGCAGCTGCAACTACTGCCCAGCCGCTTGGCAGAGGGAAAGATGTGAAGAGCTTGATCCTCAGGGGGGTCACAGAGCCTCTGAGCTCTAGGACCACCACCTGCATGCCTCTTGTTAGGGGAGAAAAATAACTCCCTAGTGTTTGGGCTCCTTGTATTTGGATATTGTCTTACTTGCAGCTGAGAGCACTCCATCAATACAGGCAGGCCAGGCTTGCCTCTGTATGCCCAAATTCTCGCCACTCGCTTTGAGGGAGAGGGCCCTGCTAGCAGGTCACTGCAGGGAGACAGGGCAGCCTGCCTGGGGCCAGCAGGACCATCAAACGGCCCTGCATGAAAGCATCCCCCCAAAAGGGTCTGAAGACCAAATTGGATTCTCTCTTTTGGGAATTTGAACTGGACATATAAGCAGATGGCTTTTTATTTAACAGAGGAGGGAGACATAAAAACAAAAATGAAACAAGACAAAACAGAGGCTACGAGAAGAGCTGAGTCATATCAAGGCAGTGAAGTGCACTCCAGTGAATACCGTCTGTCAACTCCCGACGTCCAAAAGATGGGATGACCAGAGGTGGAGATCCTGGTGTGGACCAGTTATTCTCATCAATTCCATGTAGGCCTGAGGCCTCAGCTCCTGCCTCAGCTGAATTCTGTGATTTAATGATCCTCTTCTCAATTTCATTTTTAGTTTCTGGGGACAAGTGGCTGAGAAGGGAGGGGGGCGGCTAAGAGAGCCCAGGCTGAGATCACTGTTTAGATAAGTGGCTCTGCTGTTCACTCCTTAAGCATCTAAGAGCTTAGGAAAGCAGGCCTTGGCTTCAGGGGCTCCCAGAAGGCCATGGGTTCTAGGAAAACCCCTGAGATCTGATGGATGTGGTGCAGGACAGAATCCAGGGAGCTCAGAGCAGCCTAGGCCTTCCTCTCCACGATCAGGACCGTGCCGTTTCCTTGCCAAATCCTCCAACTAGACTAGCACATTCTTTTTTTCTTTTTTTATTAAAGTGTTGTTGCTATACAATATTATATAAGTTACAGACATACATTATAGTGATTCACAATTTGTAAAGGTTCTACTCCATTTATAGTTATTATAAAATATTGGCTGTATTCCCTGTGCTGTACATTATATCCTTGTAGCTTATTTTATGCATAATAGTTTGTGCTTCTTAGTCCCCTGCCCGTATCTTTCCCCTCCCCCCTTCCCTCTCCCCACTGGTAACCACTAGTTTGTTCTCTATATCTGTATTCCAAATCAAATGCTGAACAAGTGCTGGGAGATATATATATATATAAAAAACATCTTCTTTATCCATTCATCTGTTGATGGACACTTAGGTTGCTTCCATACCTTGGCAACTGTAAATAATGCTGCTATGGGGTACATGTATCTTTTCAAATTATTTGGTTTTTTTTTTATATATACCCAGGAGTGGAATTGCTGGATCATACGGTAGTTATATTTTTAGTTTTTTGAGAAACCTCCACACTGTTTTCCACAGTGGCTGCACCAATTTACATTCCCACCAACAATGTACAGGGTTTCTTTTTCTCTACATCCTTGCCAACATTTGTTATTTGTGTTCTTTTTGATGATACCCATTTTGACAGATGTGAGGTGATATCTCATCGTGGTTTGATATTTATCTCCCTGATGATTAGTGACGTTGAGCATCTTTTTATGTGCCTGTTAGCCATCTGCATTTTCTCTTTGGAAAACTGTCTATTCAGTTCTTCTGCCTGTATTTTAATTGGGCTGTTTGTCTTTCTATGTTGAGTTGTATGAGCTGTTTATGTATGTTGGATATTAACCCCTTACTGGTCATATCATTTGCAAATATTTTCTGCCATTCAGTAGGTTGTCTTTTGGTTTTGTCAATGGTTTCCTTTGCTGTGCAAAAGCTTTTAAGTTTAATTAGGTCCCATTTGTTTATTTTTGCTTTTATTTCCTTTGTTTTAGGAGACGGATCCAAAAAAATATCAGTACAATTTATTAGACCAGCACATCCTCAAGCAGCTTCAGACTTCCACGTCATTCATCGCCCCCATCACTCCCTGTACCTGTGCCCCAGCTGCTGCCAGTGTCTGGGCCCAGAGCAGCGGCTGGTTCCCAGCTTTCTCTGTGAGGCCTGGCAGCAAGGCCGCTTCTGGGTTTCGTGCTTGCTTCACTGTCACGAGTAGCTGTGTGGGAAGCTCCCACTAATCTGATGTAAGTTGATCCACATCCTGCTAACAAACCAGCCTACCTAACACAACTCATCTGCCTCTTCTCCTAAATCCTAATTTCTTTATGTACTAGTCTGCTCGGGGTACTGTCACAAAATACCATAGACTAAGTGGCGTAAACAACTGAAATTTATCTTCTCATCACTCTGGAGGCTGGAAGTCCAAGGTCAAGGTGCCAGCAGGGTTGGTTTCTGGTGTGAGCTCTTTTCCTGGCTTGTAGATGGTCAGCTTCTCGCTAGGACCTCACATAGCCTTTCCTTCATGGGTGTGCAGAGAGAGAGGGCACAAGAGTAAATTCTGGGGTCTCTTCTTATAAGGACACTACCCTATCGGATCAGGGCCCCGCACTTAATGACATCATTTAGCCTTAATTACTTCCTTAGAGCCACCATCTCCAATTACAGCCATACTGGCTGTTAGGGCTTCAATATCTGAGTTTTGGGGGAGACACAGTTCAGTCCATATTGCCTTGAAAGCGGTAGCCACGCCTGACTAAGCTTTTACTCTCCCATCGGAGCATAGACCGGACATACCTTGCGCCCAATGAACGCTAGTCAGGGAAGCCATGAATGAAATGACAGAGCTTGGATTTTAACACAGGTTTTCTAGCCTCCAAATCAAATGCTGAACAGCTGCTGGGAGTTAAAGGAAGAAAAAGGCATGGTTCTCCCTCTAGGAGTTTAACCTTTTTATAGAGGCAGGTCAAACCACTGAAGTAAATTATATTACGAAGCATCACGCCATGATGAGTGGGCCCATTGGGACACATGGAAAGCATTCTAGAAGATCCCTTAGGGACACGAGCTGACCCTAAGAGGCTGGTTTGCTTCGGGACCTTGGAGGACAGATGGGGGGAGAGGGAAGGGCACCCAGCCAGGAAAACTTGGGATCTGAGATCTGAGATGGAGGTCTGAGATTCAGCATGGTGGGGCTGGAGCAGAAGTGCAACACCGGGTGAGAGTTCCAGAACAATCGGGGCGGGAGGGACCAGACCGCAGGACAAAGATGGGGAGAGTTCTGGAAGATGCCGAAGGAGACGATGACATCTTTAAGTCTAAAGTAAACTTTCCACTGAGAACAAGAGCTCTGACATTTTAACCAACCATTTAAACATTACTAGAAAATGTAATCCTGTCCTCAGTAGAAGGAATTATTTCATAGTTTAAAAAAGGTTTTTTTGTGTTTTTTTGTCATATGGACTGCTGATATAGTTGTGCAGGTGCTATCATTTTAAAGTTAGAAGTGCATCCAATGTTCATGGTGAAATTTTAAGGGAGCTCTTTATACAACTAAGTATATCTTTTCACATAGTTTTTTCAGTCCAGGTATTGGATCGTATAATACCTGCAGTCATGCTTTATGCTTTAACTCGTACTTTGTTTTTCTAAAATTATTTATTTGGGACAAGTGAACTCACAGAAGTATCTTTCCGAGACCAAGCCTGACTTCAGAATTTTCATATATATATTTCAGGAGACAGTGCTAAGAATACTGTATTTTTCGAAATAGAATAACATGCCACTCCTTAGCAAAACTATTGAAAACCACACCTACTCTTGGGAAAATATTCCGATAGTGTGGTAAGATGACCTGCTCTGTAAATGTTAAGAAATTCAAGCTTGAAGGGCACCACACTCCCACCATACACTATCTACAATGTGTCATCATATCTGTCCCCCCAGCACCCTCTGAGGGTCCACCCAGGGAATCAGTGATGTTTGAAAATTACTGTGAGACATTTAGAGTTTCTCAATACAAACTTAAGTAAGCCAGAAGCTTTTAAGAAGTGTGGGTATTTAAGAGCGTTCCTTCCTATTTGTGAACGTGTATGTCTGCGACTTTTTTCATAGTATAACACTAAGAGAAGTCAGCTTTTAAATTTTCACACTACTTTACAATGATCCTTCTGAATGACGTCACACAACTTTCCATATTTAGTGGATCGATCGGTCCATTCATTCTTCTATTCATCCTTCCAACATCTACATGCATATTATTTCCCCAACTTTGGGCATATTTGGGGTGTAGAAGAACAGCTACTGAGGTGGTAAGAGTCAAGCTAAATCCCACTTCAGTGTTGAGTTTAATAGTCAGTTTTGGATAGAATGTTCTACAGCCCCGTTATTTCACACGCAACATTTTCTTTCATTCTTCTTCCTCATTCAAATCGGCATATGGTTGCCCTGGCAGTCTCTGCCCTTACCCTCCCTTCTCCCTCTTTCTTTCTCTCCCTTTGGATAAAGTAAAAAGAAATGAAGTGTCATTTTACTTTTTGGAGATTTTTCAGGAACCCGACCTCCCTGGAGGGCAGACATACTACAATAGAAAGTAAAGGTCAAGTTGACCGCGGGGAAGCTCAGGCTTTCGTTTGGCTGTCCTATGGGCTCCTCTACTGGGGCCTAGAGCCTCTGATTGCTGCAGCTTTCAGCAAAGGAAGAACATCCCGGTGCTTACAAATCCTGCAGCTGCTTTCATCACAGTTAGGGACAGGAAGAGAAGGCTTGGGTGTCAGGGAAGCTGAAGTTCTAGCTGCCTTTCAAACTTCTGGTGAGCCATCTTTACTCTTGGACAAGTAGGAGTAAGGATACGGAGTGGCTGAGGGTAGGCAAAGATGCTACCTCCCATTTACCTCCTGCTTCCTGCCCAAGCATCACATTTCCTAACCAGATCCCAGCTCTGACTTGACACCTTGAATCTGGACTGTTAAGTCGGGTTCATTTCACTCCGGGCTCTGAACAGCTTGCTTCTTAGCTTACCCGTGTCTGGCTTTGATCCTGGATTTCAGAACCCGATACTGCTTCCTCCCTTCTGATCATCTAGCATAGATTTATTCCCCCTGCTGCTCTGGATTCTCAACCTTGGTCTCTGATAGGGTGGGGCTGGGAGACAGAACTGGGTCCCTGGGGAGCGCTGGGCCCTTGGCTCTCCGTGCATCTACTATTGGATGTGGCCACGCAGATGCAACTTGCCTTGCTGCCAGCATTCCTGAGCTCTTGAACTGCTATACCTTACTTTCTAATCCTCTTCCTTTTAAAAGGTAGAGTGTTCTGCACGTCTGCCTGTGAGTAGAACAAATCCTTTGTGCTGTGGGAATTAGAGACGAAGAAAGGAGTTTTGCTTTCATCACAATTTTCTAAATTACCTGTTGTACTCGTAGCTCAAATCACACCTGATTTTCTTTTTAAATAACTGACAGTGAGAGCTATCACCTAGCACAATCGCACACCTCTGTGGTGGCATTTCTCCGAATCGTAATGCGGCCAGGGGGACTTCTGCGGGCTCACACGAATAATCTACAGACATTCAATTTCAGTTCTCACACACCAAGTGACTGAATCCCATGAAGCGTTCTTTGACACCAGGCTTTTGGAAAACAAAAAGCCTATTTATGAGGAGATGAACAAAAGGAAATGATAAAAATTGCAAGTGAAAGCACTGGCCCAACTCTAATTTCATAACCCTGACCCTGTAGTTAGAAGGTTCTCGATGCTGGACATCTCTCCTTAGGAAATATTTGATGGGAGAAGGATGTAATAATGTTGATGACTTTCTCCAGCCAGGACGTGGCTGTCCCTGGGCTTCCACTTTTAGTGAATTTTTTTGTTCTTATGGAAGCTTGGGAAGGGCCAAATTGGCTCTTAAGATATCATCTGAATGTAGAAAACAGACTTATGGTTACCAAGGGGGAAAGCGGGGGGGAGGGTTAAACTGGGAGATTGGGATTAACAAATACACACTGCTGTATATAAAACAGATAAACAACAAGGACCTACTGTATAGCACAGGGAACTCTACTCAATACTCTGTAATGACCTACATGAGAAAAGAATCTAAAAAAGACTGGATACATGTATAACTGATTCACTTTGCTGTACAGCAGAAACTAATACAACACTGTAAATCAATTATACTCCAATACAAAGTAATAAAAAAGATATCATCTGAATAAGCAAGATATCACTGCTGCAGCCCCTACATGGGACTCAGTACTCTTCAGAGCTCTTCTCCCAGCTTGGGTCCTTCATATCCCACTGGCCCTTGTCCCCTAAGGCCATTACAGCAGATGGGAATGGCCGATCTCTTATTGTCCCATTTATTTTTACATGCGAGTACGATACTGATCCATACCAGACCTCAATCCACTTCTCTGTACTTCTTGTGCTGACCAGTACATTCCATGGCAGGTCTTAAAGCATTTTTGAACCCTAAACATCAGCATGTCCATAATGATTTACAACAGAAGCCCTAACACACAGGAACATTGTTTCACCTTTTGTGGTTCTTACAAGGTGAGATAATCACAAACAGAGCTTTAAAAGTAATCAGTTATGCTGGATGCTTAACTGGTTGCATGAGTGAGCTTTGAGGGCAGAACCCTGTCGCATTTCTTTCTTTTAATAAATTTTTAAAATTTTATTCATTTATTTTTATTTTTGGCTACGTTGCGTCTTTGTTGCTGTGTGCGGGCTTTCTCTAGTTGTGACGAGTGAGGGCTACTCTTCGTTGCAGCGCGTGGGCTTCTCACTGCGGTGGCTTCTCTTTGTTGTAGAGCACGGGCTCTAGGTGCACGGGCTTCAGTAGTTGTGGCATGTGGGCTCAGTAGTTGTGGTTCGCGGGCTCTAGAGTGCAGGCTCAGTAGTTGTGGTGCGTGGGCTCAGTAGTTGTGGCACACAGGCTCTAGAGCGCAGGCTCAGTAGTTGTGGCGCATGGGCTTAGTTGCTCGGCAGCATGTGGGATCTTCCCGGACCAGGGCTCAAACCCATGTACCCTGCATTGGCAGGCGGATTCTTCACCACTGCACCACCAGGGAAGCCCCTGTCACATTTATATCTGTACCCCCAGAACTTTGTTTAGTGCTTACTGCCTGGTTTACTACTTGAGAAATAACTGCTTAATACTGAATGATCCTGCATGAACTAAAACAACATGCACTATTTTCAGATAATTTATCCTCTATCACTTCAGCCTTTAAGGATCTTAGTAAATTCAAGAGGAATCACTAGAAAAACTGGAAAGATACAAATGGACTAAATCTGACTCTTATTCAAGAGGAAATTTTGCTTAGCAGAAGTCACCCACCTTCTCCAGTAAAGAAGGGAACAGGGAATGTTAATGCAAATTCAAGTTAAAAATAGCAACATGTAATTTACGCATAGATAT
>NW_020173682.1:210994-227680 GCF_003031525.2 Neophocaena asiaeorientalis asiaeorientalis
AATCCGTATGCAGGGCAAACAGCGTGTGAAAAAATTCACCAGTTGTATCAAGTTCCTGATGTACTGTCTTTAAAGATCCTCAAATCATTCCCTTTACAAAGCAGCATGTCCATTTTTAGAGGGCTTACCTCGGGCTGGTTGGCCACTCTTGCCGTTCACAGCTGTAAGTCGCCTCTCTGTGGTCAGTGAAACCAGCCTCAATCTAACCCTTCATTAAATCTGCAAATAAGGAGACTGGACCAGGGGACCTCTGAGGGCCTTTCGGCTCCCCCTTCTGGGATGACATCAAACCATCAGAGTAGATCTGGAAGCAGTGAGCTTCTCTCTCTGCATGTTTTCCCCCCTGTTCCTCTGAGTTATAGCTGTGAGGGCAGATGTGAGGTTAATTTTTTAAATCCCTTAAATGGCCCAATTTTGGCAGCTCCTGTACTCCCTAAGCCATCCCTTGAGAGCCAGCGTAAGAGGTCTCGCTGCTCCCCCAGAAGATGCGGAGTGGATTCAGGCTCCCCACTTTGTTTCTTCTTCTGGACAAGAGCCCCCGCCCCCCATGCTGTGAAGTACCCTCCTCGGTCCTCAGACTCCTGCTGCCATTCTCCACGGCCTCCTTCTACATACTTCTCTCCTTCTGATACTTAAAACAAAAAAGCCTAACAGCAGGACTGCAAGCTAAGAACAAATCCTTGTTGCCACTGCCTAGCACAATCCTTTTCAAATGCTGTTATTTTTCAAAAACTGAAATCACTTTAGAAAAAGTCATTACATGAGGCCCCCTAATATATAAATCAGTAAAGACTGGAAGATTCTGTCTTGGCTTCTGACCTCAAAGAACCCCAGTATACTTCAGAATAATTTTAAAACCAATTGCTGGGTTTCCCTGGTGGCGCAGTGGTTAAGAATCCACCTGCCAATACAGGGGACGCGGGTTCGAGCCCTGGTCTGGGAAGATCCCACATGCCGCGGGGCAACTAAACCCGTGTGCCACAACTACTGAGCCCACGTGCCACAACTACTGAAGCCCGCGTGCCTAGAGCCCGTGCTCCACAACAAGAGAAGCCACCGCAATGAGAAGCCCACGCACCACAACAAAGAGTAGGCCCCGCTCGCCATAACTAGAGAAAACCCCGCGTGCAACAAAGAAGACCCAATGCAGCCAAAAACAAATAAATAAATTTATATAAAAAACCCAAAAAACAAACCAATTGCTTAGGATACTGAAGAAAGAGAAATTATTGGGGGAAAAAAATAAGTATCAGTAAAAACACTCTACCTGCTCCCTTAGCTGTTACAAATGTTTGGTAAAAGGAAATAAGACCAACTTAAGCTCACTTTTAAGAGAGCTTTCTTTGGGTTCTTTCATTTTCCCATTCATATTGATGGAGGCATTATGACCTGGGTCAACCAAATAAAGAAAAAACAAACTGGAGTAGGAAGTCAGAGATTGTGAGTCATAGAGAACTATCTCTTTACCAGGACCGGCTCCAACGTAAAGAATGATGAACAGGAAATGTCCAACATCATAGCATGAGGTTGGGGTTAAAGAAACAAGTTCTACTTAAGTATAACAAGAATAGAGTCAACTTCATGGGCTTGTAACCAAAGCCAGATAGCGTGGCTAGCGTACTCCTTCAATCTCTTAGCTGTACTTTGTCCATGCCTGGCCCTTAGTTTAACAGCCATGTGTCTGTCTGGGCTTCTGCCCTGGAGAAATTCAAAATAATGATTTAGGATGGGGAGCTCGGTTCCTCTGTTGCCTGTTTCTACACTGCGTCCCAGCATCCGTGCAGGCAGGATTAGCATCTCTGTGTTTAGCGGGAGAATCGTGACTCCCTCCAGCCCTGCTCAGCTCTCCTGCAAGCTTTTCCTCTGTTGATCTGAAGCAAAGAGTTTGGCTTTTTCGACCACATCAGACTCAAGTCTGTCCATCCATTAAAACTGTCAGATTGATGACATTTCTGGTCACTCTCAAGGAACAACAGTCTTATGGACCATTTGGTGAAAAAAATGAGTTTCGATTTCTTAATCAGAAGGCTCAGTCCTGCGAACAATCAAAACTTCTGCCGGTTTTGGCATTGGACTTTTCTTCCCAGGTGGGGCCGCCATGATGGAGAACACGCGGTCAGACAGGAGGGCTGTGGTCTACACCCCTCCTGCCACTCCAGCCTTTTCCCTCTCACAGGTTTTGCCCCCTCCCCAGGGTCTGGCCCTGGGCTTGGGGGCAGGTGGCTGGAGTTCACAGCGCCGTTCTGTTTAAAGAAATCCTTCAAGATGCTCCCACTCTCATGACCTTTTTATAAGTGGGCTAAGAGGGTGAGATCAGTTTGCAGACATTTCCTTTGTAAGTTCTGCACACCCACTCTGCTGCACTCACTTCAAATTCTGGCAGTCCTTTCCCTTTCTGAGTCATTCAAGGCATTCTTTGCAAGACTAACTCTTTTTTTAAAAAATTGATGTATAGTTGATTTACAACATTGTGTTAGTTTCAGATGTGCAGCAAAGTGATTTAGTTTATATATATATATATATATTTTTTTTAAGATTATTTTCCATTAGAGATTGTTTTAAGATCTTGAGTATAGTTCCCTGGGTTATACAGTAAATCCTTGTTGCTTATCTATTTATGTATGTATTTATTTGTTTATTGATTTATTAGCCATGCCACGCAGCATGCGGGATCTTAGTTCCTCGACCAGGGATCAAACCCATGCCCCCTGAAGTGCAAGCTGAGTCTCAACCAGTGGACTGCCAGGGAGGTCCCTATCTATTTTATGTATAGTAATTTGTATCTCTTAATCCCATAATTCTAACTTATCTCTCCCCCGCCTCCCTTTCCCGTTTGTTTCCTATAATACTAACTCATTCTTAAGAGAGTGAAGGCTGAAGTTTATAGATGAATCTGCTCCTGGCCTCCCCGAGGTCTCTGAACTCTGTGCCACTTGTGGCTGCAACATTATTTAGCAAGAGGCATCCCTCCTCTGTGCTTCCACACAGAAGCAGCTGATGTGCCACTCTCAGTAATTCCATGGCATGGGTTTTCTCCAGCGGTCGGAATTTGTCTTTCAAAGACGCTTGCTCTGATCACAACTTTACGATCTCGGACAGATGCATGCTGACTGTACCCCTTAATCCATTAACTTCTTCATGATCTTCTGGGGGCTCCAGGGTTTCAATCCTTCATGAAACCTATACTGCTCTTTCCATTTAGTTTTTCTGTGTGAATTAACCTAAACTCAACCTTCCTTCAGAATGGGAGAGTTTCATATATAGACACAGAGTCTTATATCCCGTCTACTTGCATGGTTAATGTCTCAAGTATGTATATTTGTTTCCTCAGCAAAATTGTAAGTGTATCAGGAGAACCAAGGGTGACAGCCCGGCATTCCAGGGGCAGGAGCCCACTCCTCTTGGACGACAGCAGTTTTACAGGTAAAGTAGTTGGAGCATCTTTCACAGAAGCAAATGCTGCGGCTATAGGGCTTGGGGCTCTGTAGACTGGTTAGGAGTTCTACAACCTGAAGCAAGAATGTGAATTTTCTATTCACAACCATTTTAAACATCTCACAACCTTTTTATATTGGGGCTTATGATACTTGGGAGGAGGGAATCAGATAGAGCCATCACCCTGTTACTGTCTCAGTCATAAGCATAGGGTATGAATAGATACATAACAGAAGGGCAATGATACGATTTTATCGGTAGATCCGCACATTGAAACAATCAGGAGTGACTTTATCAAAGGAAGCAGATAGCGGTTAAGCATCCCGGTGAGTAATCTCACTGAGAATGTGGTGACTTAATCCACCAAGAGTTTCTGGAATCCTGAATTCCTAGGGCAGCATCCATGTTACAGGCCTCAGAGGACAGAGCGAGAAAAAATTTTGAGTCATACTATGACATTTTTCTAATTATTCCAAAAGTTATTCTCAGATGAAAAAAGAAGTCATTGTTACTATGGTATTCCTGAAAACGGAGAAATTCTGATTCACAAGAGATGCCATCATCTGACACCTAATGTCTCCAAGGATAAAGTTAAAGACACTTTTTTGGTGTGTGAAAGGATTCCGACCTTTTAATTAACACATGCATCACCTCACATATTTATCTTTCTTTTTCTTTGGTGAGAATGTTTACATTTTGCTCTCTTAGCAAATTCCAATGACTATACAATACAGCATTATCAACTAGAGTCACCGGGTTTTTCATCTTAGAAAATTTGTACCCTTTTACCAAACTCTCCCTGTTTCTTCCGCCTCCCAAGCCCTGGCAACTACTCTTCTACCTTCTGTTTCTATGAGTTTGATTTCTTTTAGATCCCACATATAAGCGATACCATGCAGCATTTTCCTGTGTCTGTCTTTTCTGTTTCTATGAGTTTGATTTCTTTTAGATCCCACATATAAGCGATACCATGCAGCATTTTCCTGTGTCTGTCTTTTCTGTTTCTATGAGTTTGATTTCTTTTAGATCCCACATATAATCGATACCATGCGGCATTTTCCTGTGTCTGTCTTGCTGACAGCATAATGTCCGGGTCCATCTGTGTCGTTGCAAGTGGCAGGATTAATTTTTTTTTATTCAATTAAAATAAATAATTAAGGTACAGCTGAGAAAGTCAAGATGTTAACACGGTAGTAAGTTCACCTTTATATCTTCTAGGTACATCTCTCTAGAGTCTTAGGCACAAAGAATAAGCATCTAAAGAAATGCAACTTGGGAATGGGAGAACCGACCACATCCTACCCTTGGTTTCTGTTGCCTCCGCATCCAACTCTTTTCTCAAAAAACCTTCCTCCCTTGACGTTCTAAACTGAGTGTAAGTCTCACCTCCTTCTTGGACCCTCCCGGGCCCTCCTTCTCATCTTAGCCCTTAACTATTTTACCTGTGAATTGTGGTTAAGACATTCCGGGCTTTGTCTCAGCAGAAACGGCACCTGTTCCTAAACTGAGAGCTGTGATTCACATTGACAGTTAGCACTGTGATTGGTCAGGTGAGTTGGTTGGCTGTTCACTTCCTGTGCTTTTGGCTTATCATATAGTTGCATGTTAAGGCAACATATTACCATAAAGTCAGCCACAAACACGTCTGTCCTTATGCAAATTCACAGGTGTACCTGCCAAGGCGTACAGAAGGTTGAATGTAGGCCTTAAGAAAACAAAGAAGCTTAGTTAAGAAAAAAATGGAAGAAGATTTTTTGAAATTAATTAAAAGCAAATCAACACAGGAGAAAAAGGAACTCTCCTACACTGTTGGTGGGAATGTAAATTGGTGCAGCAGCTATGGAGAACAGTAGGGAGGTTCCTTAAAAAATGAAACATAGAGCTACCATATGATCCTACAATCCCACTCCCGGGCATATATCCAGAGAAAACCATAATTTGAAAAGATACATGCACCCCAATGTTCACTGCAGCACTATTCACAACAGCCAAGACGTGGAAACAACTTAAATGTTCATCAAAAGAGGAATGGATAAAGAAAATGTGGTACATGTATACAATGGAATGCTACTCAGCCATTAAAAAGAATGAAATAATGCCATTTGCAGCAACATGGATGGACCTAGAGATGATCATACTAAGTGAAGAAAGCCAGACAAAGACAAATATCAGATGATACTGCTTATATGTGGAATCTTAAAAAAAAGATAAAAATAAACTTATATACAAAACAGAAATAGACCCACAGACATAGAAACCCAAACTTATGGGTTTGAAACCCAAACCAAAGGGGAAAGGGCGGGGAGGGATAAATTAGGAGTATAGGATTAACATATACACACTACTATATATAAAATAGGTAACAAACACGAACCTACTGTATAACACAGGGAACTCTACTCAACATTTTGTAATAACCTATAAGGGAAAAGAATCTGAAGAAGAATATATGTGTGTGTGTGTGTGTGTGTATATATATATATATATATATATATCTGCATCACTTTGCTGTATATCTGAAACTAACACAACATTGTAAATCAACTATATTTCAATAAAAAAAAATCAACACAAACACGGGGTTTAAAAGACAAGTAAATTAATTTAAAACCTGTTAATCAGACAGTTTCTGCATCTTAACTTTGATGAGTCTTTGTTCTCACTCCTTAATATCAAGGGCAGAGACTGTTTTGTGAACCAAGTTAGAAAATGATTTTGATTCTCATTCAAACAATTCATGATTATGTACCTTCTCTCATGGGATCATGGGAAAATAGTATAATTCGAAAGCAGGGTAAGTTAGGAATGCTCTTTCATTCTTATCTGTAGGATGGAGAGCATCTAAAATGCAGCAAAATGAGAGTTTGTTGCTTTGTCATGGTGACTTGTGGTCGCTACCGTGGTGACTTACGCACGTAATGACTGGGTAGCATGAACCATCTAGGACTTTATGATGCAAATGTTCATATCTTTCCACAGAAGTCAGGTTAAAAACTTCTGGAAGTGTATATTCCAGCTGATTTAGCCTTCCAAATCACAAGCATGTCTTCAAGTGTCTAAGTTGTGTTTGCATCATGTAATGCAAATAGATACCCCACCTTCACGGATGAGTTTATTTCACGAGCGGAGTTGCCAGGTGTTGAGATGCTCAACACGCCAAAAGGAAAGTCAAGTCTTTAATCACTGCTCTAGGATAAGCCAAGAGGCCAAACAGGAACACGCACCAGCCCCCAAAATGTTCCATCTTCCCCATGGAATGGATATGTGTGTGTACACATTGTCTGGTGTGGGAGAGCAGCTTCCCTACCCAGCAAATCTTTGCAATTGCCTATGGTTGGACCTGAAAAATCCCACGTAGGTTCTTAACCAGGTGCTACATCTGGCCAGTAGGATGCTTTATTTCTGGGCTCTGTGAGATACTAGTGACAAACAAACTAGAACTATCTGACAATGAAGGGGAATATACTGGAAGGGTATTGGAACATTTTAAAGAATGGAAGGGAGCGGATGAATAATAAAATTACGGGAAGGACGGTGATCCAGGTGAGCATTGGCAGCCAGGATTCTCCTCTCACTCACCTCTTCTCTGTGTGAGTCAAGTTCACTCTCTCTTATTGTGGCCTGGATGCCTTAGGCAAAACAGGGACTTTACTGGAAAGTTAGTGGAGTGGCTCGGATAATCCAAGGAATATGACTATTAGAGGCTTTAGAGTTTCATATATGCAGTTCCACCACTAGCCCTACCTCTCGCAGTTCTAGTTAAAAAAATAAAAAAGCCAGAGAAGAACTCTGATTGGCTCCTGCCTAGATCAATCACTGTGAGTGTGACCAATCACTCTACTCGCATCATGGAGACATGACCACTGGGCTCCACCCTATTGGGCATCATTTCCAGAGAAGGAATTATCAGTCAGAAGGAGGCATAGAAGATACCTCTTTAAACACATGAGAAGAAATGTCATTTTGGTACCATGTCTAAGGATGTAAAGGAAAAAAGGTTATTGAGAAAACTGAGCTAACACCTTTTCATCTGCCAGATAACTTGTTTTATAAGTAGAGGTAACACCAAAAATCACTACATCGTTCAGTAACTTTGTTTCTATAATTTTAAAGTTAATTCCTTTATGAGCCAGTGTTTCTTTGAGCTTATATACACTGTGCCTCTTCTCCTTTACACACACACACACCCAAGTGTGCAAGTCTGAGGATACAAAATGGATGAAAGACGAGGTTTCTGTTCTTAAAGGAAATTACATTTCCTCTGTCTCTCTTGATTTTCACCTTCAGTGTGCTAAAATTTTAGTTCACTAGCCTATATAATTAATTCAGTACACGTACCTCTGGAAGTATACCAGCTTTCCAACCCTAAGATTTTTCTGAAAGTCTCCATTTGATTCTATTTGCCCAGTGAAAAAGTTAAGCTCAAACACTGTGTCGTATTCTTAACAGAAGGACCAACTGTAGTTCTAGTTCATATGAAACGACAACTGACGCTCACATGAATGTTTCATTGCAGTTCACAATGACTATTTGGCTATTTATTTGTTGATATTCTGTGTCATTCCAACACCCACTGGAGACAAGCTAACTTTAGTATTATAAGATAATAACCACTTAAAAAAACAAATCCCTTTCACATGAGACTCACCAAGCGCTCTCTGGCCAAGAATCACCTCTCCTCCGTGAAGCTCCTTCTCTGAAGATGCCTCTTTCCAGCTTTCTTTTACCTCCCAATCTAGAAAAAGGCAAACCTCCCTGAGAAATAGTTGACATTCTTCTTCTCTCACTCAAGAGAATGAAAATCTGTCTTTCCTGGCCTCTTTGAAGGAAAAATGTAATTGATCTCCAATGCAATTTGAGCTATTCTCTATTTCCAAGTAGTTCTACTGATATATTCATCACCAAGATTCCCCTTTTGTGTGTCTCCTTATATCAAACATGAATTTTTTGGCTGCTGTGCATTTGATCTCACTTTAACCTACTTTCCTACCTTGTCTGGCCTTTAAGGGGTGACTGTTATCACAGGACTCCAAAAGTTTCCCCCTTGGGGAATAAGTATCAAGTTATCTTTCTAAGGCTCACAGGATCCCTTAGGACCTCAGTGGCCACTGCCATGTTTCTCGAAGGAGTTTATAACTGTTATACTCTTTAACAAATTGTTGGCATTCTGGGAAACAACACTTTTAGCTTCCCATAAGACAGTTAACACTATTTCATAAGCATTGCAGAAAGGTAGAGAGCATATGTCGCCTGCCATATCTGTAAACAAAGGATCAAGCCATAGCCACTGCAGCCTCCCCTGAATGTGCACCCTGAGGGGATTCACCCTGAGGAGAAAAGCGGGATATTGGCCCTAGATAGTTAAGGTGCCTATCAAAGGAATGATTTCAATGAACCCATATTCTTGCATCTTCTCACACATAGAAAAGTGCTAAATTCACTAACTTGAGATGTATGTTTTTCTTTAATGAACAGTAATCTTCTGATGGTCTGTCTGCCTGTTTTTTGTTTGTTTTGCAAAAACTCCTATAATATCCTGGCTCTCCCCTTACTTCTTTGGAGCGGTCTCTCAGAGCCATCTGAGTTGCTGCCTCCTGGGCTTAAGTCCTCAGCAAGTCTGCCAAATAAAACATAATTCTCAGCTTTTAAGTTGTGGATTTTTTTCAGTCGACAGGTCCATAAGGTAAGTTTCTCTGCTTCTCTAGTTTCCTCATCTGTGAAATGACAGAGTACTGATCTCACAGATTCTGGTGAGGATTCAATAAGCTGATCCACAGGAAGTGCTTAGAACCTTACCTGAACACAGCAGGCACTCAGTGTTAGTTCTGTGACCATCCCTGGAATTCGTCTCTGTGAGGCAGCCAGGTACTTCCGGGAGAAGTGTCTGGGTTTCTGCTCAAATCCTGGGTCTTTACCACTGTTTGGACAAAACAGTTCTTTTCTGTATCTCTGGATGCCAAAGTAGATTCACATCACCTGCTTTAGCTAGATGACAGGGATGTCGTGATCAAACAAGATCATGCATGATGAAAGCAGTCTATAAACAAGAACCCCTTCACAGGGTTATGACTGCAGGCAGATAGGGTAGTGGGTCCCAGGAGAAAGGGAAACGGACATGACGTTTTGACATAAGAGAAGCCATTTTAGGCCTAACCCATTCTGTGATCTAAACCTGGCCACAGTGCTTGCCCCTGCAGAACAGGTCTCAGTAGTTAATGATTTTAAAGGAACAAAAGAATGTAAGAACAAATAGCTATTACCAGCCCAGGGAGATATAACCATACTGGGGACAATACATCAGGTGTAAAGACTCCCAGTTCTGTTTCAAAGGTAAAGATTAGCCTGAAGCACATTCTTGAGCTGTTTTGCAGGATCGAACCCCCCTTGAGCACTCAACCACCAGACTAACTAGAGCCTAAGTACTGACGATGCTGACCTTTGCCGACCCTCTGACTTCAATCCACTAGAGCCTGGACGCTGTCAACAAACATTTGCCCCAGTTCTATGCTGAATTCGCCTCTGCCCAAGCCCCTTCATGAATATGCATGAACCGCCCAAGCCCCTTCATGAATATGCATGTACCCTGAAAACTTCCCCAACTTTGCTGCTCGGGGAGACACTGCTTTAGGAAATATCCCTGGTGTTCCCCTTACTTTTGCAAATACTAAATCCTTCCTTTTCCTACTCTTTGGCTTGGTTGTATCTTTTGGCTTGACACCCACCAAGAGGTGAACCCAGTTTTGGGGTGTCATTATTATACTCTGCCTTTTGTGGTTTGGTTCCATTGCACAGTTTGGATACCAACTCTGATATGTGGGTGTCAACACCATCGAGCAATTCTCCAACACCAGCTGGGTGTCCAACAGTTCAACTCCATTCCAACACTACCCACCTGGAGACAGCATCAGATCTCCCGAGTTAAGGGCTCGGTCCCACAAGACTGCCCCCGCTTCAGATGTCAGTCTCAGTCCAGATTGTCACCTGTACTTCTGACCACAAGGCGATAAATCAGGGGGTCCCACCACCCCCGCCTTGGGTTCCATTCATTTGCTAGAGTGGCTCACAGAACTCAGAGAAATATTTTACTTCCTGGATTACTGGTTTGTTATAGAAGGATATAACTCAGGGACAGCCAGATGGAAGAGGTGCACAGGACAAGCTACGGGGAAGGGGGGGAGGAGTTTCCATGCCCTCTGGGTGCAGCACTCTCCCTGAATCTCCACGCATTCACCAACCTAGAAACTCTCTGACCCCCATCCTTGTGGGTTGCTATGGAGCCGTCATGGCGTAGGCACGGTTGATTACACCATTGGCTGTTGGCAATCAGTTCAACCTCCAGCCCTGCTCCCCTCTCCCAAGGTTAGGGGTGGGACTGGAAGTTCCAACCCTCTAATCACAGGGTTGGCTCCCCTGGTGACCAACCCCCATCCTTAGCTGTGGCCCCAAAGTCACTTCATTAACATAACCTCAGGTGTGATCGAAAGGGGTTTGTTATGAATAACAAGACACCTTTATCACGCTCATCATTTAAGAAATTCCAAGGGTTTTAGGAGCTCTGTGCCAGGAAAAGGGATGAAGACCAAATATAGATTCCTTTTTATACATCACACTATCACAACCTTATTTCACCCACCTCCCAAATCTCCCTTTAATGATGACGGAGTCCCTCATTTAATTGATGTTAGTTTGAGTTTGGCTTCTGTCATCTGCAACACTATTACATATAAGTGATATGACTGGATTGTACATCACACTGGTGGCAGTGTGGGCATAGATGGTGAGGGGTGGGGTGGGAGACAGGAGGGCTGTGACAGCCCCGCCGCTTAGAAATGGTGATGGGGGGACAGGAGGGACTGTCTGGGAGATACTTAGCATATGATAAGTCTTTATGTATTTTATCCTGACAGCAAAAACAAGGTTTTGGATCAGAGGCTGATCTATTATTTACTTTAAAAATACCTTTACATTATGCTTCATTTTACCCCTTGGGGGATGCGATGAGGGCAGATATCACATCACATATATAAAGGGGGATCTATATCACATCCCATATATAAAGGAGGGTCTGTACTACAGGAGAGGAACCCCTGAATTATGAATTTTGGAGCTTTTATTTATTTTATTTTTGGCTGCGCTGGGTCTTCGTTGCTGCGCACGGGCTTTCTCTAGTTGCAGCGAGCGGGGCTACTCCTCGTTTTGGTGTGTGGGCTTCTCATTGCGGTGGCTTCTCTTGTTGCGGAGCACGGGCCCTAGGCACACGGGCTTCAGTAGTTGTGGCATATGGGCTCAGTAGTTGTGGCGCACGGGCTTAGTTGCTCCGCGGCACGTGGGATCTTCCCGGACCAGGGCTCGAACCTGTGTCCCATGCGTTGGCAGGCGGATTCTTAACCACTGTGCCACCAGGGAAGCCCAATTCTGGAGCTTTTAAAACAATCCTCTCTGGGAAGAGAAGGAAAGGTCCTTCTCTGTTATAATGAATGTAAATGAAGATCAGTGAATGAATGGCTCCGGGGGAGATAAATCTGTAAATCTCTCTGGAGTAATTCACTCTCTTTGTCTTCCAAGGAATGCTTATATTCATGCATCCTTAGATCTAGGATGCCAGTAAATCTTGCTCAGAAAGCCCTGGCCAGCCAGAAGCATGAAATTTTCACTGTTTCTTGACAGCAGGTGAAATTGATAGGACGTGATGCCTGAACCCAGGTGGTAAGGTTGACAGAGGTTTGGAGGGTGACCCTGACGTTTCCGGCTGGGGAAATTGTGTATGGTGAGGCTCTTCACTGGGGTGGCAGATGTGGGAGGAAAGTAGGAGAATTGGGCTTTTTTTTTTTTTTTTTTTTTTTTGGTGGGGGGCAGGCAGGGAGGTTCATGGGATGACACATGATGAATCCAACTTGGGACAAGTTGGTTTAGGTGTTTGAGGGTCATCTGGATGGAGATGCACGGTCAGCAGGTGGAAACTGAATCTGAATTTCAATAGCAGATTTGGCTGCCCATATAGCCATGGGAATCCTTCACAGGCAGTGCTCTGAAATAGCCACGGTTGTGATAACAGTGGGTATGTGTAGTACCCCTGAGCAGGATAGATGACAGAGCCCAGGGGGTGTCAACATCCAGATTTTTGACAGTGTGAACAAAGCAGAGAAGAGCCCTGGTCACATCTCTTAGGCATGTGCCGCTCAGCTGGGGGCACTGTTACTGACTGCGTTTGCCCTTCCCAACTGCAAATCTAGGACAGGGCTGCTGATCTACCCTAGAAACAAAGGGGAAATCCATCGCTCTCAGAGCTGCCCAACAGAAGGCGCTACGAAACTGTGATGTATCTTCAGAACTTCTAAGGCAGTGGTTTACAAGCCTGACTGTATCAGAATCAGTTGCGGAATTGTTTTTGTTTTTCTCTTTTCATATCAGTGCCGGGTTTCCCCTGCAGAGATTCTGATTCTGATTGGTCTGTGGTGAGGCCAGAATACTTGAGTATGTTTTCCAGCTCCCAGGTGACGCTACTGTGCTTCTGGGTTTGAGCACCACTGTTCTCAGGTAACAAGCACATGAGAGAGTAAATTAAGGGATGAAGAGGCTGCTGTGTTTTGCAAAGGTATTTATCTTTGTGGCCAGTAGCAAATACTTTACGGTTATTGGGCACCTACCTCAACGTTATTGCTTTGTAAGCATGTCTTCATACATGTTTCGAGACCACCGTGTAAGGAGGCTGCATCTTCACTGAGCTCCCTGGTTTATGTCAAATACCTGGCAAGTCATCTTACTTGTGCAAAGATAGGGATCACTCCACTGAAGGTTGTGGGAAGCAGTAAGCAGGGGAAAGAAGAAGATCCTGTTGTTCTGTCTACCATTTTCCTAAAAACCAGTGGAGAAGCTGCTGGTGTAACAAAAAAAAGATCATTGTTACATTGTAGCAGCAGGATTAGGGAACTACAAGATTCAAAGAATAATTAGGAAGAGCCACAATTTATATTTGTACCGTAACTTACATTTTACAATGAACTTTAATTATTCATTGTCTCATTTGAACTCAACTCCCACCCCTCCTCCTCCCGAGAGGTTGGCAGCCAAGGTACCACCATCCCTCTTCTGCAGTCCTTGAAGTTAATCACCTTTCTCATTCATAGAGTCAGGTCTGATGCCCAGGTGTTCTGCATCCAAATCCAGGGTTCTTCCCACAGCCCTGAAATTTTAATAATTGGCATGGCTTACAATGCCTTATATTCTGGATACTAAGTATCTATTGTACATGGAATGTGAACAGATGGCAGAAGGTACAGAAGAGCTGCCAGAAAGAGCAGTGGATGGGGAAGCCATCTGAGGAGGTGGACACACACAGAGCCAGGTGTTGGGGCCCTGTCTCATGCTATGGCCTGAATGTTTGTGTCCTCCCCGAATTCATATGTTGGAATCCTAAAGCCCAAGGTGATGACGGTATTAGGAGGTGGGACCTTTGGGGGTGATTAGGTCATGAGGGTGGAGCCCTCATGAACGGGATTAGTGCCCTCGTAAATAAGGCCCCACAGAGCTGCCTACCCTCTTCCACATTGTGAGGTGGCAACAAGGTGGATCAGGAAAAGGGTCCTCACCCAACCATGCTGGTGCCCTGATCTTGGACTTGTGGCCTCTAGAACTGTGAGAAATAAATGTTTGTTGTTTATAAGCCACCCAGTCTATGGTATTTTGTAGCAGCCAGAACAGACCAAGACACCCCATGTGCTCTCACTGCCTGCGTGGGGGAAGTCATCCCAACACTCTTGGCTCTATTTCCTCTGGTGTGAGATTATCGAGGCTCTTTCATGTTCCACATTCTCAGGGACTCTAATGCCTGTTCATCCTGCTGAGGTGAAACAGCCTTACAGGAATTATTAGTCACTTTTCGGGCAACTGAAAATAATATAATGTTGTATGTCAATTATACCTCAATTAAAAAAACCTCTAAAGACAAAAAAACCCCGACAACTGTGGAACTATGAAATAGTTGAAAAATCACCACACATTTCTACCTTTAACTGTACTCATTTTTATCCCCTTGTCCTCCAAATACAGAGGGTCTGAAAACGTAAAAGTTTAAGAGGATGAACACAAGAAATCATAGAGTTTATCATACTTGTGGCTGGATTATTTTTAGGTTTTATGGTCTATTTCCTTTTTGGTTCCAGGCTCATTTTCTTGGGCACTTGGCCTCACTGTTTTAGCATTATCTGTGTTAGTTTATACTAAATAAAGTTCCCGAAAGCACAGGGTCTCTGTCATTTAAATGATGTTGCATATCTCCCAGCATGGTTTAGGGCACATAAATTCATTTCTTTCACAAATTCTTCCAAGTCCCGCGACCAGACCCAAACCACAAGAAGATACGTGGTTCTTTTCCCAGTGAACACTGCCCAGCTTTAACTCGGAGTTACACTACAGTTTGGAAAACAACTGCACCTCGCATTTTCCGTTCTAACTAGGGGTTTCAATGTGAAGCTTCATAAAGCAAGAGACCAGGCTCTGGAGTCAAGCAGACCTTGTTCCCAGGCTCCTACCTTCTTGCTAGTGGCCCTTGGAGTGTTCTGACTCATGCCCCGAACAAAGCTTAGCTAACACACGTACTCTCTACACCAGCCACACCACAGCCTTCTTGCACTTAGGAAAGCTAAACAGCGTTTCGGCACTACGCTTGGGGGCCGTTTTCAGCAGCAAAATCACCAACAGAAAGCACAGAACTGCAGAAAATGTGGCAATAAGCGGACTGTAAACTAGGGACACTTATTTACAGTCTGAGAGCTGAAACAAGAAGGCAAAGCGTCGCCCAGTTCAGCCTTGGCTGGGAACATGCGTGTTGGGCAACTCAGATTTTTCATTGCTCCGTGCTTGTCTGTGAATGATCTCGAAAGCCCAGTGAGGGGTGATTTGGGGGTTACAAATAAATTTTAGCAAACAGGCAGATTCGTCAATATGGAATCCTCAAACGATGAGGATTGACTTATATTTGACTATGCTCTGAGGTTATTTATCTCTAGTGTATCTGTTTGCTGCAAATATAACTGTACTGCTGTGTATCTCTCCTAACTTTTGTGTACAGTGATGTCACTTTAGTTGCTTGAAACTGGCCACATGGGAATATTTACACCGTGGATATGGACAACTGCTACAAACCAGAGCTTGATTTGTTGATTGTACAGATTTAAGAAAGCCATGGAGAAAAGTTAATAGTGCAGATTAAACTTAGAACTGTATCATGTCTGGAGCCATGACACTGCCAGTAACACACACTAAAAATCGAGGAATTATTCTTACAGGGTTCAAAAACTATTATGATCCAGCAAAGAAGTCACTCCATGATTGATCAGTGAGTGAAGTTCTGACATGTATCTTCGTTGTTTCAGTTACATTAATTAATCATTAATGTAAAAAAAAAATCAACAAGTGTCTATGTCACAACTACATCCTTCTGTCAGTTGCAACAGGTTGGCTCTGACTGAAATCAACGAAAGCATTCTGTGAGAACGAATTATCAAATGGAATTGACAATTATGCATTTTATTATGATTCATAATACAGTTTTAACTTAAATGCATTCATTTCCAGAGAGCTGGCCGTGTAAGTGACACACCACTGATTCTAGCTGAGTGACCTCGATTACTTAACCCCCAGCCTCCATGTAGTTAGGTGTAAAAAAAATAAAATAAACCTCACAAGATTTTGAGAATTGAATGCATTATTGTTTCCAACATAATGTTTCCAGCAAACAAACGTTGTTTCCAGCAAACGTCAGCCCCATCTCCTCACTCATCTCACCAGGGGTTCAGAAGCAGCATCTGAGGCATCCCTGTGTACACTCACCTGTCTTCCCAGACCTGGCCGCGGAGAGCTGTTTGACTAAAGTCTCCTTAAGAGGCAGGTGAAAACTCACCACTAGGTGGCATAAGCAAGGTGCTTTTGAAGGCTTTAGTTCTTCACACAATATAATTGATTCGGAACACGGAACACTGCGATAAAAAGATAAATACAACATTTAAAGTCCACACAGTTAGGGTGCCCTTTCCAGACAGCTCCAGTCTGGTGACCAATCTTGGCTCCCCGAGCAAAAACATTAGCCTCTGAACCTCCTTTTGGACGAGCGTAAACCGAGTGAGCTTCATCTTCGGCAGAACCAATTTCCCTTTGGCAAACCCACTGTCTTCTCTTTCTAGGGACACAGCGTCTCGTGACCACTGCTGGCTGCTCTACACCTTCCATAATCCTGGTCGACCCAGGTATGTC
>NW_020173682.1:227720-240793 GCF_003031525.2 Neophocaena asiaeorientalis asiaeorientalis
CTCCCATCATCAGTACTGACAGGTAACAGGTCACCTACAAGTCACACGTAACATGCATTGTAAACGAGGCTCTTCTGGAAACTAATGCTTTAAGGAGATTATGGCATTAGCAGCGCGGCAAAGTCAAAGGGGACCTTCTGGCATTCCCCCATCACCCAGGTCTGACCTGGGTATGCTGGGAGAGGCCGCCTACTTCTCCTTTGGAGAGTGACAAATGGTTCTTACCTGGAATTTTAGTGGCATCCGCCAGGGTTCACCTGCCACCTATTGGTGAGAATGTTCACTCCCAGTCACTCACTTGCTAAACCCCAGACTCCCATCCATTCATATGCTTCCACACTGTCAGGGACTCTCTCAACCATTTTAAAAGCAAAACACTAGACATCAGTATTTGAAAATTAAAATCGTAAAAATCAGCTTGACTCATTTTTCTGCCTGTGTGAAATTCATGAATAAGATTTTATCACGAAGCTAGCTAGCTTAATTTATTTCCACCAATCTGTGCTATATTCTGACGGCTCCAGTAATGATTTTGATTAATAGTTTCACATATCTGGGATGGTTCTGGTCATTTGAACGACATCTTTTTGAAGCTGGATCAACACTGAACATAAAAGAAAACATTAGTTTTTTGTAAAGTGCGGAAACACAATAAAATGTTACCTTGTACTCTTGAATGAAATTAAACAGCAAGGTGGATTTTTAGGATTTAACCATCATGTCAATTCCTAGGCATCTATGTGTTAGTCTTTTTTGTTTTTTATTGGAGTATAGTTGATTTACAACGTTGTGTTAGTTCTCCTGTACAGCAAAGTGAATCGGTTATACGTACACATATATCTACTCTTTTTTAGATTCTTTTCCCATATAGGCCATTACAGAGTATTGAGAAGAGTTCCCTGTGCTATACAGTAGGGCATTATTAGTTACCTATTTTATCTATAGCAGTGTGTATATGTCAATCCCAATCTCCCAATGTATCCCTCCCCCGACCATGTGTTAGCCTTTGAATATAAATCCAACAACTGGCCTTCCAGACTGCCAAGGGATGAAGAGAGCATTCTTAATGGCAACTCTAAAACCAATTATGGCTCAGAATGAATGAAAAGGACCACAAGACAGGTTTTTGTTTTTTTAAGAGTTTATTCTGAGTTTTCATTTTTGGATAACCAAGCAGCTCTTTAAGGAGAATGCACAGAAGAATCATTCTGGCACTTTTGGATAGTACATAAGATTTGTTTAATAGTCACATTCAGTCTACTTGCTCAGCCCATACTCTGTGTTTGGTAAGCAAGCTCAGCCCATAGGATTCCAGAGTTAATACGTAACCATATATACAAACAGCCAATAAAACCATAATGGTGCCTAATGGCCAAAAGGATGGAGAAGGGAAGAGGACCGCTAAAGTGTCCTCTAGGCTAGCTTAGCTAAACAGAATCCACGTCACACGTGAGAACGACAGAACACACTGAGCTGAAATGAGAATTCGGAGCACGAATGGGCACTTGGCGGCATGCAGTTGAAAGAAAAGGGGGATCGTTTCATAACTTTATAAAATCCAGGCAGTTCAATGAAAGAAGTTAAGAAAAACAAACGAAAAAAAAGCAAAGGGACTGTCTGTTGTCACTGTAAAAAAGGCACTTGGAGTTAATGGGACCAGAAGTGAAGGACTGGCAGCTGATAAAAACTTCAGTACGATTTCATTAAGAGGCTTGGATGTTCAGAGGTGACACTCAGAAGTTCCTGAAAGGAGATACCAAAATAAACCACAGGCGAAAACGAAGGAATAGATTCCTTACAACCAAATTGTGTGTGTGTGTGTGTGTGTGTGTGTTTAACAAAAGCAAATCGGAAACGAAACCTAGCCAAAGCAACAATCTAAGCAAAGTAAGACCACGAAGCAGCGATGCATAGTTTTCCTTTGAGATAATGCATACCTCCAGACACTAAGTGCCAAGCTAATTTCTCAATAATAACTTCACAGGAGCATTATTGTGATAGAATGGATTCAAGCAATGCAAAAAGAGTTTCATCTGTTCCCAGAATCTGCGGGAGAACTGAGGTTATCATCAGAACTCAGCGACATCACGTGTGGTTTTTTGGTGTCCTCGGGGGTGGACACATCAAGTACGGGGAACGACGCGGACATTCTGACACTCCGTTCGGCCATCTCCCTGGAGGCGACGCATTCTTTCTTCTGAGTAAGAACTTTACTTCCAAACACTTTGACAGCAAACGGTAATTGCAGAAAAAAGTCCACTTCCCACGGTGGACGTGGTTCCACTTCCTCCGCAAACAGGTCAGCGCTTCCGTAAGAAAGAATTTTTGGCAACTGGATTCTAGTCCCCCTGTTGGGCGGCTCGGGGCCGCTCATTTGATGTTGAACGCCATCAGGGGTCGCTCCTCCCGTTTCTGCCACGGGCTCTTCTTGCCTTCGCCCTGGTCGTCGTCGTCGTCTTCATCGTCGTCGTCCTCCTGAGCGGATCGCCTCTTGTCTGGACTGGCCGATGGCGCCGGGGGGACGTCCGAGGTTCGTTTCGTCGTCTCCTCCTGCAGGCTGGGCAGCTGGCCGCCGCTTCTCCGGCTGGAGCCGTCCAGCAGGCACCGCAGGGCACTGTCCTCGGGCGTCCCGACCGCGGTGCCGCCCTCGCTGCCGCTCTGGTCCATGTCGTCCAGGTACACGAGCTGCGTGTAGGCCGAGCTGTCCGCGGCCCGCGGCTCTTTCTGCGCATGCTCCTGGACCGGTGGGCGGTTCTGCGGCAGAGACAAGGGGTCTCCTCTTCCCTTTCGGGCAGATTTGGGTTCATTCATATCCACGCCAGAATCCAAACTGGCATCATTGCTTCCGTTCCTCCCAGCTCTTTGGAGATCAATGTAGGAATGTCTGACGTGTGCATTGGACCGGCCGTCCAGGGACACGAACCAGGCCCGGGGGTGGGGAAGGGGCTTCCCACCCCCAAGTTCCAACAGCGCCTTTTCGGTCAGTAGCTGGACCTCGCTGTTCATCTGAGCCAAGGCCGCGTCGTTCAGGGATGCCGGGATGGAGAGGGACTCGGACATGGACGCATTCTGTGGGGTCCACTCCCGGGTGCCCGCGTCCTGCAGGTGCTGCTGCGAGATGGCCTGGCAAGATAAGGGCTGGGCCTGGATCTGTGAGGAGGCGTGTGGGAAGATCCCCGCGTGAGGGCTGGAGAGCTCGGCCTGCAGTCTTTCGATCTCGAGCTGCTGGTCGGCTGGGACGACCAGGGGCTGGCCCACATACGAATGGTCCCCTGGGAGTTTCATGTAATGAGCCGGGATGACCAAGGCGGGTAATACTTTCCTGTAAACGCTGTCATTGACCTGGTCCACGGAACTACAGCAGATCAGCTGGCCGGGCCGCGGGAAAGAGGTAGGTCTCTCCAGGTGGTCTACGGATCGCGACATCATACATTCAGTGGGTCTGCGTTCCATCAGCTGGTCTTTCTCTGGAGATGAAGGCGCGGGGTACATGTGTTCCTGAATGGTGAGCTTACTTCCTGTGGAAATGTGGGTCACGGAGGCCTGCCCGTCTCTGTCTTGCTTTTCAAATAAAGGCTGCGAGAGCATGGCATTGTAATTCCTCCTGTAGTCACTGTTGCTGGGGGACTCATAGCCTTCCCTTTCCACAGACTTCCTGGCCTTTAAGGGGAACATCTCCACCGACTTACAGTAGTCTTTTCCCAACGTCCCACTCGGTGTCAGGTTGTCAAAGGAGATTTGGCTTTTATCCTCCTCCTTGTGAGACAGGAGTTCCTCCCGAGAGCTGAACTCCTGCGAGGTGCTGTAGGAGAGCTTCAGCATGGGCGTGTGCATGTCCACCTCCCCGCTGGAAGACATCATCTCTAAATGGACTCCGCTCATCAGCTCCTTTGAGCCCGGGGCGTCAGGGGGGCGGCCCTGGCTGGTGACGGAGAGCGGGCCAGGGAATTCTGATTCCCGTCGAGAAAACAGCAGGTTGATGTGTGACATGGAAGTTGACTGATCCCTTTTGGAACTCTCCAGGGTGGCAGGAAGTTGCAGTTTTCTATGGTGCTGGCGGGGTTTCAAGCACTTCCGCCTGCGATCAAAGATACAAACCCCAAGATTAAAGATTCTCAGAACAGTGAAGGTTCAAGTCGAAATCTAATTCTCAATTCCCACAGGAAGAAACAAGACAACACAATGAATTGGCAGCCAGGAGCCTTCTCACCCCGCACCCTCAGCCCTAGTTTGATTCTGAGGGTCGCAATGTGCAGATTTTACCCCAAGTACATCCAAGTTATCCATTCAAAAGCAGAGTCGACGATAAACATTCTTGCAAGTCGATCAGATGAGGCATCAAAATAAGAATAGTTCTGCTGTGTCCTTGAGAATATCATCTCTTCATTACCATGTAGGACTATTCTGAATGAATCATGACAACTTATTTTTTTGTGACCGCCCTTCTAAGAAACATTTTACACAGTGTGCCTCCCACTTTGTTTGCAACTTACGTGACAGATGTTCAGTTCTTAGGTACTTTTTCATGAGAAAAAAAGGACCTCGACTCAGAAAAGGACCTCGATACCAATGCTTGCGCAAGAAATTCCAAATTATAAAAGACAGTGCCTCAATGGTAAAACTTTACCTGCAATAATATAAAAGGAGACACAGCAAAACCAAAAGAATGAAAGCCATTCCTCCCAAGATGGCCAAAAGAAACACCGTGTGATACGTGGCGATGTCCTGTGTGACAACGGGACCTAAAAAGTCAGAAAAGGGCATTTGAGATTTGTGAAAACCTTTCAATAAAAAGAGGGGAAATGAACTGAGAGCGTGATGTTTTCCTTGCTCTTATTGGCTGGGGTGTGGAGCGGCGGCCGGATGCAGACACCCTTTAGATGATGTGCCTGCAGCATCACCGTCACTTCCCTCAGTGAAAAGGGATTACCCAAACCATCACCAGAGCACTCTGAATACTCAAATTCCATGTGCGGTGTCCAGGGTCCTTCCTTAGCATTGGGTACCATCTTCATCATTCTAAATATGTGATCTTTTAATAAAAGAAAGCTAGATGCATGATCATATAATGAGGGGGACTCATCCATTCAGAGACGGCCTGAAGCCCTGGGGATTTTATGATACTGCAGAAGAAAAAAAAAAAAAGTCATGAAATTTGATTCTCACTTTCCCTGGGCAATGATTGCTGTGTAATCATTGGCCTAAACCCTTGGCCTAAATGAATCAGTTGGTATGTATGAAATAACTTTCTGTGACTTAAAAAAAATAATCCGCAGCTTATTACAGGGGTATCAAGGGTTTCCAAAATGCCTCCCGTTTTTAAAAAATAACATCTGTCTCTCTAGTATCTGTTCAAAATGGCTAACCTGACGTGGCAACAGAACTTACAGACAAGGTGATCAGAGGTAAACATATTTTCTTTTTAATCTACATGAGAATCCATTAAATTAAATTGGGATTTAATTTACCTTAGAATCCCAAGAGGTAGTTTAACTTACTCCTTATGTTCAATAGTAGTAAGGATCTCCCTTAGTGTTGCTAACAATGGACTGACAGCAATAACGAAAACCTCCCCAACTTACAATACTCGGGCACCTATTGGTGTCAGGTATCTTGGCAGTGCTCCAAGAGGTGGGAAGGAAGGACTGTGGTTGTATCGTACATTATGTCAAAGGAGCATGGTTATGATTACTAAACACCATAAACACCCATTTTTTAATTGATTTTTTATATTCGAAGGGACAGATTTCTTCAAAAATCTCTTAAAAGCTAGATAAATCCAAGGAGACTTGTGGATTTTTGAAAATAGTGACATTACTTAAGTTCAAAAGATGACATCATTCTCTCCCAATTACAAATCATTTCAACGGGGTAAGGGTGAATATTTACAAAAGTTGGAAAAATTACTGACAACTACCTACCGCCTTAATTGTTCAGAGAAACTTTTTTTTTCTTTCTTTTGACACAGAGACAACCCCACAGACATACATAATGCCTTGGCAGGGGTCACCAAGAAACCTGGGGTACACATAAAAATCATTTCCAAATAACTGAAGCTTGGTCCCTTTAAGTACTTAAAATGCTATTATTTTAACTTCTGCCAGTGGAAATCTTGATAAACTTCACAGTCATACTTCATTTCCTTCTTAACCAGAGAATGAAAGAGAAAACTCTATTTTCTTGTTGGTTTTGGGCTCACGAAAGCACAGCATCACTGTAATTTGTTTTAATATAAGTGATGGCTGTGTGGTTACCAATATACACATTTCTACGTTAAATGCCGTCAGGGCTGTACTATGTGTGCTTTTTATGGCTTTTTGTCTCTTCCTTCACTGCTCTCAGGAAGCTTGGGTCGAGCTACATCTAGCAGTTCTTCTTCCCCTCTTTACAAAAGCATCTATTAATCTGTCGCATGATAGGAACACCGATCGCCATGGTTCTTTGAAATAGATCTAAAATAAAAGTTAACTTTAATGCACGGGCTTTGTGGTCTCTACTTTGGTACTTAAGGCCTTTTTTTTCTTTCTTACCTTACTCATAATCATATTCTAGATATTTCAGATTTGGAGACTGAGGCATTTCTGCAGCTGGTTCATGCCTACATGGCTACAAGAACCATACGGTAAAGGGAAATGCATACTCTTATAACCCAGATGTGAAGTGTACATTTTCCCAGGATTGGACTATAAAGTGAATGTAACTGACTTTTCAACACCCATCTAGGGTTGGCCTCCATCAAATTAGTTACTTTGGGAGACTAAGTGTTCATCCCAGTGATGATTCCATTGGTAAAGTATTTTGGACTCCCATTTTGAAACTGCCTTCATGGTTAATTGACGAGACAACTTTTAATCACAGCACATTTTCACCTAGCTCAATCACCTACTTTATTCACCAGCCTTGGAGGTGGGTGATTTTAGATGTGTCTAAGAAAAACCATAGGGACCCTCTGGGCAAAAAGATTGGCCACCTATGAAGAGTTTCTCTAATGATGACAGTCCAGGGGAAAAAGGTTCTAAAGGCATTTTGAGTACTGGAAGCCATACACTGGAAAGACTTCTCGTAAGGTGACTATTTTGAAAAAAGCAATTCTAGAATACTCCTAGGGATAAATCAGGGTGGTTCGGTTAAAAAAACCCCAAACTTTTAGTCAAAATATTTGTGAAATTAAACTTCAGTGAAAAACACGAGTTAATTCACGTATCCTAAGTGGAGATGAATATTCTTTTAGATATAAAACAACAGGCTTACTTTTAAGCCTTTCAGAAATGCCCGATCAAGGTTTTTGCCCCAAGAAGCCTCCAACGGTGACTTTCTGCTGGTCCCTCTAGTGACTGCCTTATACTACGTGTTCTCTTGCACCAGGCCACAGCTGTTTCAGAAATTAGGGAGGAGGTCTGACCCGCCTCTGTGGGCTTTAGATTAAGAATTCCCTACGGCAGCTGTCTGAGCAAAACAGAGATTCGAGACAAGGCTATTTTCTATGCATGATTCTTATGCTGGATGGGAGAGTTCCAACCAGAACTCCCCCAACCCCCAGGAAAAACCTTTGACTCATCATTTGCTTTTTCACACTTTCAACCATATTTAAGGAAGATGTGATCTCCCTGCTGACATCGCTTTCCAAAGCACACTTAGCCTGAACCCTCAAAGGAATCGGTTCCCATCACTGCAGATTTCGGGGGTCCTGTTACCTGGGTTGGGAGGAGACATGGCCGCCACCCAGTACCCCAACTGAGGGGCGATGTATGTCCACGTCAGCTGGCTGCCTTCCTGGTGCACGAGGCCGAGACCACTCTTCAGCCACGTTCCTGTGGGATGCAGAAAAAAACTTCAGCCACATGCACGCTAAACTCCTATTTAAGGCTTAAGCCCATTGTACAAGTCACCTTCGGTGTCGTGTTTAGAACCCATCAGAGAGCCAAAAGGGTCCAGCTCTCACGGAGGGACTGCATTTCGCTTTCAGGAAAGAGTCGAACTTGTTTTTCTTCCTGATTAAATGACTTTCATCCACTTTATCACACGTCCCTGCTTCCAAACGCAGATACTTTTAGCAGAAGCTTTTGGAGTTTACTCCTACACCATCATGTCCCATCTCCTCCGGAAGCCTTAGGGGTTTAGAAGCAGAATAAAGGTAGCATGAAAAGGGCTGGTGGGACGGGAAAGAAGAGGGTAAACTCCAGCTCTGTTTATAGTCTTCATCCTCAAGCAAATAAACGGATTTCCTCTCTGGAATCGCAGACCGGTGACATCAGAGTTGCTTGGGGAAGTTTTTTTTTTAACATCTTTATTGGAGTATAATTGCTTTATGATGGTGTGTTAGTTTCTGCCTTATAACAAAGTGAATCAGCTGTACATATACATATATCCCCATATCCCTCCCTCTTGTGTCTCCCTCCCACCCTCCTTATCCCACCCCTCTAGGTGGACACAAAGCACCAAGCTGATCTCCCTATGCTATGCAGCTGCTTCCCACTAGCTATTTTACGTTTGGTAGTGTATATATGTCCATGCCACTCTCTCACTTTGTCCCAGCTTCCCCTTCCCCTTCCCCTTCCCCGTGGCCTCAAGTCCATTCTCTACGTCTGCGTCTTTATTTCTGTCCTGCCCCTATGTTCTTCAGAACCTTTTTTTTTTTTTTCAGATTCCATATATGCTTCGGGAAGTTTAAAAAAAGTATATAGATTCCTTGGTCCTATCTTTGCAAATTCTAACCCATAAGACTGGCTTAGGCGAGTATTTTAAGAAGCTTCTAGTTGGTTCTGATGCTGGGAGACATGGAGTACATCCAGGTCAGGGCTGTCTTCAGTCACTACTGTGACTAGTGTCTCACAGTAGTGAGCACCTCTGGGTGCTGGCCCGCCGCAGCAATGTGCTTCCTATACAAGCTCTACAGTTCTCACAGCGACCCTACAGAGGAGGACTTATTTTCCCCTTTTAGACACTGGACACTGGTGAGACACGGAACTCTTCCGAGACCTCCCAGGGGCAGAGGGCAGAGCAGGGGCAGACTAGGTCTCTCTGTGTGTCTGGCCTCAAGGCCGGTGCTATTTCTTCCACTCTGCCCTGCCGCATCTCCTACGAAACCTGCCAGCGTTTGAGAACTTTTTTACTTTGTAAGGTTTCCAAGGAGCCCGTCGCCCAAGGCTGCCTGGCTGTCACCTGTCTCACCTGCAGAGAACCTTGCTTTGAGAGCCGGGGAGCAAGGGAGATTGCTGGCTAGGTCCCCACCAGCCCGGGGACACGGGTCTCTCACACGGGGTTCCTCCTATGATCACCCACCCCCTGAAATGTCTGCATGTGGAATCCTGTCCCCTCCGGGACTAAATGCGCCAGCTGTGCACCAAATATTCCACCTTCTAGTCTCCAAATCCCTGCCTTTCCTAGGTATACACATCACCGACGAGGCAAGAGCAGTTTTCTTTCCCTCCTGAGAAAAGCAGCAATACCTGGCAGACTTCCTAGGGCCTATCAGTTGCCATAGCAACATTCAGATGTAGGGGGTGGAAAGGTGCCCCAGCAACGCCTCCCATAGCCCTCCCTCCCCTCCCCCTCTTCCTCCTCCATCTCCTCCCCTCCCCCTCCTCCTCATCCTCGAAGACAGAAGGTGAACAAAGAAGGAAGATGGGAAGAGGCCAGGCGTCAGCGGGTGCCCTGCGTAGTCTGACTGCCCCCTGCAACAGGCTGAATCATGGCCCCGGAGGATTTCAAGTCAAGTGAGACAAGAATATACGCTGGAAGGTTTCCCAAGTGAGGATGAGGATGTCCACTTCAGATTCACGTGCTGAAGAGCATCAACCCAGAGGTGGTCCAGCCACTCCGAGCATCACTCACTCCACAGGGCTGCGGAGAACATGGAAACAGGGAGCATGTGACAGGCGGCTAACGTGGTTCTGCGTCGGGTCAGAAAGCTCGCCTGAAGGCAGAGAACGGATCGTTTGCCACCACTTCCGCTTTTCCCCTCGGGGACCCCATGCTGTTTAGCTCATGACGTACACACCCGACCCCACTCCCACACGCTCTCCCACAGGAGTGGCCCTGCCAGGATCTCCTATCAGCCAGGAAGCCGCCTGCACTCTTTGGTTTGCAGTTTCCCTCTTGAGTCCCTGCTCTTCAAGTGGAGCGGATTAGGTTAGGCTAAAGGCGACCAGAGGAAAACAGCTGGAGGCTCAGAGCCCTGAGCGCTCACTCAAGGGCGAACCACCTACCTGGATGGCTAAGTCGCCTTGGCTTTCTACGACACAGCCAACTGGAAACGGGCTTTTTTTTTTTAACCTGTACGCGGGCCTCTCACTGTTGTGGCCTCTCCTGTTGCGGAACACAGGCTCCGGACGCGCAGGCTCAGCGGCCATGGCTCACGGGCCCAGCCGCTCCGCGGCCTGTAGGATCTTCCCGGACCGGGGCACGAACCCGTGTCCCCTGCATCGGCAGGCGGACTCTCAGCCACTGCGCCACCAGGGAAGCTCTGGAAACGGGCTTTTAAAACACCTCCCAGTTACACTGGGAACAAGCCTAAAGGGTGGACAGACACACACACCCCGCACCCAGCTAACAGGCCCCCAAGTCCAGCCTGTGATGCTTGTGGGAGCCAGAAGAGCCAGGGAAAGGCGCAATACAAGCTGCTTTGGGAGCTCAGTAAGAACGAGTGCCTCTTGCGGTGGGCAGAGAAGGCTGGGACGAGCTGGGCTCCGGTGAACAGGCAGGACTGTCACCGGGGTGGAGGGTGGCCAGCAGAGAGAAAAAAGAGGGAACAGCATGCACAGAGGCATGGTAAGTTACTGGCCCGGGGAACGGGAGGGCCGGAGACTGGGGAGGGCCGGGCAGGGCTTCCGGCGCCATTAGCAATGGAAGGCCACCCGCCCCCACCCCCAGTTCTTCCCAGGTTGGTCCTCACAACACACACTTTTACCAGTCTGTGACTTTGCCCTCAACTGTTGTTCCAACCTCACATGCTTTTCCTCTCTTCCAAAAATCTACCCACGCTTCAAGATTCAAGTCACATCCTGTGTCCATCCTGAGTCCCTCCTGCGCGCAGGGACCTTCCAGGTCTCGGCGACCCCAGGGCACGTGTCACTACATCACCCGTTTTCCAAAGCATACCTCGCCGAAGTTGCTAACCCTCATCCTATGTTCCCTTTGTCTTCTCAACACCCAGAAACATCCGTGGCGTGGGAACATGACAGTACTTGAGGGTGAAAGCCAGACGTGCAAACTCCCCATTTCCCCTCAAATAATATCAGATGACCTCCTGTGCAAAGGTGGGTGTGGCTGGCAGGAAATGTAGTTAAGCTTGGGATCTACTCTTTCAGACCAGAGGGAACCAAGCCAGGTGGGAAAGAGGCGTTTATTTCAGCCTAAGTTTTCTGTGAAACATACATGTGTACAATGAATAAAGGGCAGCCAAGATTCAGCAATCACGTTGTTGCTGGCAAAAGCCATTTCCAAGCTTTCTGTGTAGGAAATTAGCTACAGGGAACACAAGAATTAATGAATTGTGTACTAGAAACATATGCTTCTCATTACTGAAATCCTGATGCTGTGGTGTGAGGCTGTTTTCCCACCTGAGGAACCTCCGCACTTGTAAGAGATTCTTGTGCTCATGGCTGGAGAGCCACCGCCGGGAATGGTCACTGGTGACCGGACAGCCGGACACACAGACCTCTGGAGAGTCTCTTTTGTTGAGCAGGTTATGTGACCGCCAGACCCGCGGACAGGGTACCAAGAGCGGGTCCCTTCCATCTCTGTGGGAGCCTCGGCGCTGGTCAGACAGATCACGGGAAGACCCGGGTTGCTCCTGCTTAGAAAATTCCAAGTGCAAGGCCACTGGCTTGTTCCCCACCCTCCCGGGTGGGGCCAGCCTCTGAACACCCCTTGGTCATCACAGCTGCTGGTAGGGCTGCCAGGGTCAATAAGCTTGTCTCCCCTGTGGTCCGGACATTAGGGCAGCTGCTGAGGTCATAACAGCATAACGCGGCTTCCTGCCGACTCCCCCGGGCTCTTCGCAAGCGGGCCGTCCAGGCAGGTCTCAAGGTGGGTCACCTGGTGAAGGTGTGCAGGTAGGCGGAGGGCGCCATGCTTCCTTGTGCTCCACAACGCCAGCCCAGCCAGGCTGCCACCTTCATGCACGGCGGCCACTGCCCAGGGAGGGTGGCTGGCTGTGAAGCAGGTGTGCCAGGGGCAGGCGGGCTGGCGGCTGTGTGCGTCTCTGTGCTGATGGAGCCCCGTGCCGCGTCCATTACTGGGACTCTTATGTGTGTGAAGGTGGGAGAGCGATCCCTCTAGCATCACCGAGGGATGAAATTCCGCAGTACTGAAATTGCTAGATCATCAGCTTTCAAAGCATTTGAACTCTTTCTCTTTAATGGAACCTTTGTATTAAGAAAATTAAGAAATTAATATATAAAACGGATAAAAGACAAACTTCTCGGGACTTCCCTGGTGGTGCAGTGGTTGGGAATCTGCCTGCCAATGCAGGGAACACGGGTTCGAGCCCTGGTCCGGGAAGATCCCACATGCCGCAGAACAACTAAGCCCGTGAGTCACAACTACTGAGCCTGCGCTCTAGAGCCCGTGAGCCACAACTACTGAGCCTGCGCTCTAGAGCCCATGCTCCACAACAGGAGAAGCCACCGCAATGAGAAGCCCGCGTACTGCAACGAGTATCCCCTGCTGGCTGCAACTAGAGAAAGCCCGCACGTGGCAATGAAGACCCAATACAGCCAAAAATAAACAAATTTATTTTTTAAAAAATTTAAAAAAAAAAGACAAGCTTCTCTGCAAACAAGTGACGAGAACCCCTCCCTGCCCCCGGCACAACCCCCAAGACATCTCCTGAACACGGTTTGGAAGCTATTCTTCTACAGAACTTGGGTCTTATTTGCCAAAGTTTGAAAAGGCAATTTTCTGTAATTCTAAAAAGTATCATTTACTCCTGCCTTATAAAGTTGAATATAATTTTGATGTTTTTCATGATAATACAGGGTCATGATTATGATCAACTGATGCTGGTCCTAAAATACTGATGTCCTTAGGTCCCTAGTGAGGAACGAAGTTGTTTGCTCTTATGCTAAATA
>NW_020173682.1:240805-249630 GCF_003031525.2 Neophocaena asiaeorientalis asiaeorientalis
GGTTCTGTTATCAGCTCTACTTCCTCACCACCAGTGACCCCCAACTCCCCACCAGGGGCATCTACTACTGGGAACTAGATAACCCACTTGCAAAGACTGCATCTAGAATAAACTCCACAGGCAGCCACATGAGAGACAAATCCAGACGTGGAACAGAGATATGCTAAATCCAAGTTTCTTCAACACACATCCTCAGATAGGTTTGTTTTTTTTTTTTGCGGTACGCGGGCCTCTCACTGTACGCGGGCCTCTCACTGTTGTGGCCTCTCCCGTTGCGGAGCACAGGCTCCAGACACGCAGGCTCAGCGGCCATGGCTCACGGGCCCAGCCGCTCCGCGGCATGTGGGATCTTCCCGGACCGGGGCACGAACCTGCGTCCCCTGCATTGGCAGGCGGACTCTCAACCACTGCGCCACCAGGGAAGCCCTCCTCAGATAGGTTTTTGTCTGAATTCTTATTCTCTAGAGTGAAACCCTGCACAATGGAAAGAAATACTTTGTTGAAAAACCGTCCTCATCTTTTTTTTTTAATTATTATTTTTTAAAAGATTTATTACTCATTTATTTTATTTATTTTTGGCTGCCTTGGGTCTTAGTTGCCGCACGCGACATCCTTGCTGAGGCGTGCAGGATCTTTTGCTGTGGCGCAGGATTCTCTGTAGTTGTGGCACACAGGTTTTCTCTTCTCTAGCTATGGTGCGCAGGCTCCAAGGCGCGTGGGCTCTGTAGTTTGCGGCACGTAGGCTCTCTAGTTGAGGCTCTTGAGCTTAGTAGTTGTGGCACGTGGGCTTAGTTGCCACACGGCATGTGGGATCTTAGTTCCCTAACCAGGGATCGAATCCGTGTCCCCTGCATTGTAAGGCGGATTCTCTACCACTGGACCACCAGGGAAGCCCCTGTCCTCATCTTTTGAAAGCGTGTTAGTTATGTATTCTGCTGGCAAGGTTCGTTGTGTGTATAAAGCACCACAAGATTTTAACTTGGAAGCTACATTTAACTGCAATGATTATTACACACGGTAATTGACAGGCTGAAAAAGACACGCCTTATGCTTGTCTGTAAGATCTGATGGAGTCTCTTAGCGATCACCAAGGGTGCTGTTTTCTTGCTTGGTTACCAAGCAGGAATGAAAGCAGCTTTTATTTGCAAAATATAAAGAACACTGAGTTCAAAATTTAAACAAATGTCTATTGAAAGGGAAAAGAACTCTAAAATATGAAAAAGGGCCAAAAATATAATGCCTAATTAGAATACGACTGATACGGTTCAGATTTGCCTTGCTTTTTCTGCCTGGCTCACTTATTCTGCCCAGAAGCCCCTATTTTATCAGCTGCACGAGCTCATCTCAGCATTTGGTAACAAGCAGAAAAACCCTGTTAGGATGAGCACTACTGATTTTGAAAAGGAAACCATAAGTGAAAACCTGCCCTTTTAACAGATTACACATTGAAGCTGGCATCTTGCACCTTCGCCAATATACAGAGAAAGAAGTCATTGCTCTTATACCGGGACTTGTGACCATGTCACACCTCAGGACACCGGGCAGATAAAAGTCCAGTATGATCAAGGGCCGAATGAGTGCATGGACGACTTGCCGGGCCTAAGATAACCCCGCATGTGAATCCCAGCTTTGCCACTTTCCAGCTGTGTGACCCAAGGACACGCAGAGGATGGCCCAGCTGGGGGATGGCTGCTTCACACTTCCTTCGTCACATAAATAAATGGTCTCCTCATTTAAGCACTTGTAGTTGGGGATTCTACTACCCTGTGCAGCTAACATATCCTAACTGATGTGTTTTTCCTGAAAGAGGCTGCAGTGAGTTCTACTAGGCCTGTACGGCTGGGACATGAAGAAATGCCACAGCCACGCAGAAAACCCATCTCAAAAAAGTTCTATCGATTAAAAGGTGAATATTCGCTCTGTGAAATAGAGCCATTTCTCTTCCTACGACTTAATGGTTCACTGTGAACTACTTGGGAACGTTCATGGCGAGAGGTGAGACATACATGCATGACACACGCATGAATTTGGACAGTAGGAACCTCTGCTGTCCTGCCCTTCAGCTGTTGGTTTTGGCCAATGACTGTCTCCTCGCTTGGGCTGTGGTGACTCTTGCTGAATAATCAGGATGGCGTGGGCATAGCTCATTTGAGGGCAGTCCTCTTAAGAGGTATGTACCGCTCAGATCCACAGCGAATAGTTATTACTATTATCGCTACTTATAATCATAGGGGTTCCCCAGCTTCCGGAATACGCTGGATTTCTCTAGAAACCAGCACAGGCTTATTTCCCAGGATTACCATCTGCATTACCTTAAACTATAACCTCTACTATATTTTTCTACCAGATGTACGATTAGCAGTGTCAAGGTCTGAGCCTCTTTCATTACATGCTTTAACAAAACTTTAGTGGGACGAGATCACCCAGAAAAGTCCATCCGCCCTTAAGTCACATTATTCAGTAGAGCAGAAACAGCGACAGTATCTATTTTTATGACATTGTGGAGTAGCCTTCTTTTCTTCCCAAATTAAAGTCTATGCCTTTGAATAGCTATGTTCCCTTTTTTGGAATGATGGTTTCATGAAGTCTGTGAGGAGGACACATTCCTTGTTAATTACACTGCAAAGTGTTTACCTGGTGGTCAATTACCTAACCATGCTTGTTGAAAGCAATGGAACTGAAGAGTGAAAGTCCTGTACAGATGGTTGCTTTCCTGTAGCTTCGGGCAAGTACATTTCAGGACCCGTTTAAACAAGAATAAAATTAAGGGCAACTCACTACAACCAATGACCTTCTGTTCAAAGCATAAAATCACAAATATAATCAATTACTAGAAATTAAAACAAGAAATGCATCTGTATTCAGCTACAACATGTTCCCTGGGTATTTTTAGGGTAAATTTTGAGGAATGGATTCTTAAAAATAAATTTAATCTAAGTGACTGATTTTTTTTTTTTTCCCTTTCAGCTTTAGCTGAGCGATCACAAGACTTACTGAAACAAATTTTAGGAGAGAGCAGTAATGGGAAACCATAATGCTTCTGGCAGAGCTAGAGAAAGCGTATGCCTTAAATAGGTGGCCAGAAGTATCAGCATGCATAATAGCATTAATAAAATTTAATGAGAGAATTTTGAATTTACCATAGGTATGTATAAATTTCCAGAAAGCAGCATCAGAGTCCTGGCTAATTAAGCCCATATGGAGAGAAATTTTGTTCATTACCCACTAAATCCAACATCCATCCTGCAATTACATGTCAGATGGGACTGGGTGGGGGACCCAGACCAGGACTCTGGCAGGCACAGCCACAAATCCCCAGCATTTAGAAGACTCGCTCAAAACGAAGGGTGGCAGAACAGAGAAGGCGACAAACATCTGGACAGATGCGGTAAGATGCTCTCAACCAGTGCTTGTTCAAGAGCTTGTTACAGTGGAGATCTTGTTAAAATGCACATTCTGATCCAGTGGGTCTGGAGCAAAGCGTGAGATTCTGCAGTTCGAACAATCTCCCCGTCCACAGACCACTCTTTGAGTAGCAAAGCTCTAGATGGTTTGCACTTTCGTGGGGTGTGGCAACCCTTTCAGAAAACCCTAAGACCATTTCCCACAATGTTGCCGGGGTACACTAACTGGGTGGCCAGTACTTGAAGCAACTTCAGAAATATTTCTAATATATTCCAGAAATAATCTAGTCACTTGTCAGATTACCGACGGGGAGCTGACAAACACTTATCTGAGTTTGTTCCAGATGCTTGAAGGGGCAGTGCCTCTCAGTGAACTGGCTGCTGTGGTTGTGGACAAATTGGTTCCAATCTTAAGACCTTTGCGTTGACCATTTTTTTTTCTGCCCAGAATGTGCTGCCCCCAAGACATTCCCATGTTAGACTCAGAGGTATCTTTGGGATCTCAGCTCAAATATCACTCCTCCATAGGCTCTGACCAGCCAACCATTCTCCCCGACATCACCCTGCTTACCTGTCTTACAGCACTCACGCCAATGAAGTAATAAACTGGTGCATTGTCTGTCTCCTCCATTTGGAACAAAGACTTCATAATTACAGGGACCTTCCCTGACTTGTTTTGTAATTGCTTTATCCCAAGAGCCTAGGACAGAGTAAAATCTGGCACAAAGAAGATGTTTAATATCTATCTGCTGTAATGAACGAATTGTTCAACTTTTAAAAAGAGAAGCCAATCCCTGGTGGCGCAGTGGTTGAGAGTCCGCCTGCCGATGCAGGGGACACGGGTTCGTGCCCCGGTCTGGGAAGATCCCACATGCCGCGGAGAGGCTGGGCCCGTGAGCCATGGCCGCTGAGCCTGTGCGTCCAGAGCCTGTGCTCCACAGCGGGAGAGGCCACAACAGTGAGGCCCACGTACCGCAAAAAAACAAGAACAGAATTCCTCAGGAAATCTTTCAATATTTAAATGTTGACAGTAAATTAAAACACAACAAACAAATAAATGCCCCTAAATCGACTGTATGGGCCAAACAGAACATCTGGGAATGGATTGTTGTTTTGTATCCCCAGATCCAGTCCATCATTCTATTAAGTCTTGGCATAGAAGCAGGAATGCACCAAAATCGGAGATTCTAGAACAGGAAGAGGATTTGAAGTCTGAAGGAAACCATGTTTTGCATCTCCCCTTCTCCCTTCCCAGCATACTGTACGTGTGTGCCAGGTACTTCCCTGTGCTGAATTTCAGCTTCTTTCTGATTAAGAAAGAATGTAGTCCCCCACCCTCTAGGGCCGCTTCGAGCATAGTGATGAAAAATGTTGGCTTATGGTCATACCTGTTTTGCTAATGAATAAGCTCAGCTGAGAATGGGTAGACAAAAAAATGCTTTCCCCAAACGGTCCTATTTTTCTTCCCCTTCAGTATAGGCGTATTTCAAACTGCCCACCATGTGAAATGGCGGGGCTGCCGTGTACAACTCCACTACGGGTCATAATGTGAGCCAGCAAGCACGCTTCTGCAGAAACCTCTAACGCAGCACATTCCGTGTGGGCTGGGCTGGTTCGATGTGTGTGTTCTGTGTGGGCATGTGCGTGTGTGTTTATGCAAATAATTTTAAAGGGGTGATTCAAGAGAAGGGGTAAGAAGAACCACGATATTAAGAACTTGATACATGCCTGGCAATGCGCTAGGTGCTTTATGTACATTATCTCAAGTCAAATTAAAAGGCAACACCTATTCTGAACTTTGAGTCATTTAGAAATAGGGAGACAGCAATGACATTCAAAATATGGGACAACTAGTAGAACAAGAGTACCAACCAATTAGACTGGATGTCCAGGCATACCAGCTACAAAGCAGCCTTTGCTGAGACTGGAAATTCCATTTATAGACACTAAGACTTCACTGTACTTGTCTGTCTTCCTCATAACGCGCTTTACCCAAAATGCACAAACTACATATGGGCTGAATAAGGGCAGTGATGATTATAATAATGGCTAACATTTAGAGAGCACTTTCCCCAGTGCCAGGCACCGTTGTAAGGGCTCTCCATTCTCGACAGTTCTGTGAGATGGGGATGATAGCTATTATTATGCCCATTTTATAGATGAGAAAACTGAGGCCCTGAGAGGCTAAAGGGCTTGCTCAAGATCCAGAGGAGCCATTGTTCACGTCCAAGCTGTCTCAATTGCTGGGCTACAGGCTACCTGTGTTCTATACACTCCTGCCAAATGCTGTACAACCAGTGCAATTTTCAAATCAAAGAAAATTTTACCTTTTAATTACCCATGCCAGTGGAGATCACTGAAAACAGGAGACATTTATAGAATATTTGGTTTTAAAATAAATGATGTGGCAGCTTTGCCTTCCTAGTTATTTTTCACCCAGGCTGATCTTAGAGCGAGCATGTTAGGTGCAGTGCTTAAAATCCAGGCCACGTGGTAGCAAAGCAAGGCAGCTCTGAGGCTTCCAGGTGGTGGGCAAGTCACTGGAGGATACACACTTGCCACAGATAATCCACAAAGTGAATATTCCGTAAGTGGTAATTAAGGGCTGACTATAACATGAGACATTTTCTTTTAGGAGGAACATGGATCTATACACTCTAAGGCCGCAAAGCGGGCGACCATCATTTGTTACGCTTTCCAAAAACTGCTTCTGTGCAAATCAAGCATGGGAAGTTCTCATTCTATATAAAAGGATCCTTTAGAAAAATTAAGTCTCTAAGAATAGGGTTTCAAAACAAAAGCGGCCCTGAACCATGGCTACAACATACCTAATGCGATGGTGTTGTTTTCTGAAAATTCTCTTTTTTGTTGCTGTTGGGGCGTATGGCTACAAACACAAAAGGCTTAACAATTTTTAGGAATGGACTGATGTTACGGCAGTGTTTTTTGAGTTGCTAGGCAACATCAGAAAACAAATGTCCATGTTCTGAGATCATTCTGCATTCGGTATCCCCACGGACAGCCCACATGTTCCGTGGCCGGACTCCGTTCCACTTGGTCAGCAGGGGTGGAATATCCCAACTGTGATGCTGATGGTCCGGAGTGGTCAAAAGACACCAATCTGTGTCTGAAAAACAGATCACAGTTTGTTGGCCACCTGGCAGTCAAGATCTGTGGCCAAAGTTTTCGCCGCACCGGTATCGTTTATCCAAATTAAGTCCTACACCTTCAGGGTTCTTTTTGATTTGTTACATCACTTCAGTCAGCTTTCTTTGCAGGTACATTATCTTTTTCTCCCCTCCTATATATCTAAAGGAAGCCCAATTCACTTTTATGGGCAATTTTAACATCTGGGAACATAGAGACTCTTCCTGAGAATTCTTTCTTTGTTTCTAAAAAATCACTTTCATCCTCAGACGACCCATTTCAGATCATCTTCCTTAAGGATATACTGACATTGTACTCTGACAGGTAAGTCGGCTTCCTTCTTTGTTTGATTCCATTAACTATTGAGTCTGTTCTTTTTGAAAAAAAAATTATAAAGATGATACACGTGGTTCTAAAATTAACATCACACATGTAAATACATACTTAACTGTTAGAAACATGAACTCCCTTCTTTTGTTCTGACTTTTGCCCACCCGGTGCACTACAGTTCATTCTTGTAATTCAATTACTACACCTCTGCATGGCAATATGTCACCTCCCATGTAAGATGCACGGCTCGTGATAGAGAAAAAGACACACCAGTAATACTATTTTCATTTTCTTAAAGTGACAAACAGAATTTAGTGCTTTAAGAACTCCCATCCCTTTCTCCCCCCGAAAAACAATGAAATGGAACAAAATCTTAGATCTGCATTTTAAATCAAGCTCCACCTTCAAGGGCAGGCTGGCCATGACTTACCTAAAAGGACTAGTTCAGTGAGCACAGCATCAGCAGTAATGCCCATCACCTACGCAGAGATGAATCCACTACAGGCCAATTATGAGCGGGTATTGCCGAGGGCCCGATACGTGTGCACCATACGTGATAAGAAGCTGGTTCAGTAGCCACCATTTCTATAGCAACGCACACCACTCTGCAGGCTGCATTCTGGGAAGGCAGTTAAAACTGGAGCCTGCAATGTAGCTTCCCTTGGAATCTGCTTTTATTTCTGTCACCTCATTAGAATGAGAGTCTTCAAGCCACATAACTTATTGTGAAACAGCAGAAACTTATTGCATAGAGGATCTTAAATCGTGATTTCTCTGCCACTCAAGGTCAGTCAGTCACTTTCAATTCAAACCACTGACCTGGTTTGCTTATTCATCAGTGACCATTCCCCAGGGCACCACCCAGGACATGGACAGCCATCTGCTGTCCCAGTTACAGGCTGAAGAGAGTAAATGCCTGTGAAGCTGAGCTGACATGCCATCTCGTACTGTCCAGAAAGCCTCAGCTAAGGTGCATTCACCATGACCCAGAAAACTGCATCTGCCAGACTAGGGGAGGAAAGCTGCTTCTTTCAAAGGTCAAACTGGCCCCTGAACGTGACCGATAAGGTCACTTTATCCCATCCCCTCAGACACGCCCGGACACCCAGGCCCCAGGCACTGGCACAGTAAAAGTTTTCAAAAGAGACAGCACCTTTAGAAGATCTAGGTTAAAGAAATCTGGTAATTCCTCAAAGGAAAAGACTTACACTAACTAAATAGAGGCCTCCCTTGCACCATAAATCCAGTGGCATTTTAACACGGTGGCTTCAGCAAAATCAGCATTGCCCGTAAATGCGGCAAAAGTTTTGATTCTAATATGTGCAAGTCAGGCTTCTTAAAAAAATCATTTTTCTGAGAGTGCATACTATAATCAGCCAAGTCATACCGCTGTAACACACGAAACAAAACCCAACTCTACTTACGTTCTAGGAGACTGTTAATCTATTAGGTCACCCTCGGATGAACACGTGGGTTAAAATATAGAGATGCTAATTATTATAATGGGAAATTCTTTTTCTGTTCCCCCCCGCCAAAAAAAAAAAAAGACAACTGTGGCCATTAAAAAAAAAAGAAAAAGAAAACTGTGATAAATGATAGCACCAAATACTGATCCTCTCTAATAGTGCTGGAGAGGGTGTGGAGAAAAGGGAACCCTCCTGCACTGCTGGTGGGAATGTAAATTGATACAGCCACTATGGAGAACAGTATGGAGGGTCCTCAAAAAACTAAAGATAGAGTTGCCATGTGATCCAGCAATCCCGCTCCTGGGCATATACCCTGAGAAAACTGTAATTCAGAAAGATACATGCACCCTATGTTCATTGCAGCACTATTCACAATAGCCAAGACATGGAAACAACCTAAATGTCCATCAACAGATGAATGGATAAAGAAGATGTAGTGTGTGTGTGTATATATATATATATATATATATATATATAT
>NW_020173682.1:249718-312401 GCF_003031525.2 Neophocaena asiaeorientalis asiaeorientalis
ATATATATATATATATATATATGTATGTATGTATATATATATACACATATATGCATGTGTACATATATACATACATACATATATACACACATACATACATATATACACACACACAATGGACTATTACTCAGCCATAAAAAAAGAATGAAATAATGCCATTTGCAGCAACATGGATGGACCCAGAGATTATCATACTAAGTGAAGAAAGCCAGACAGAGAAAGACAAATACCATATGATATCACAGATATGTGAAATCTAAAAAGAAAAAAGAAAGGGAGTACCTCTACATTTCTCTCATGAGTAAACTTTCAGTTATCCAGCAGTCAGGAATGAAAGTATTTGAGTTAGCATTAAAATGTGGATTTAGTTTTCAAATAGAAGTCCCATGGAACTTAAAAAGAATTTCATTTTTCTTTAAGAGTTTGAAATCGTGCCCTATAACCAAGGTGTTATCACTGAGCATCAGCGATCACTCGGGGCCAAATGCTGGAAGGTTGCCTGGATAACAGTACATAGAGACTGTGACTGAATCAGGCACGCTGTTCGGCCCTGCAGATGGAGAATACACTTGCATTTTAATACTAAGTGGTAAGAGCTTCCCTGTTGAATGTATCTCAGATCAGAGGGTCACAAACATTTTCTGTAACAGTCCAGGTAGCAAATACTTTTCAGTTTGCGAGAACATACACTCTCTGTTGCAATTATTCAAACTCTGCTGGTGTAGGAAAAACACTCACAGGCCACAAATGAACCAACAGGCACGGTTGGGTTCCCATGTCTTATTCCATTTGGGTTGCTGTAATAAAATAAACTGGGTGGCTTACAAGCAACAGAAATTCATTTCTCACAGTTCTGGAGGATGGGAAGTCCAAGATCAAGGTGCCGGTTGATTCAGTGTCCAGAGAGAGCCTGCATCATTGATTCATGGGTGATGCCTTCTTGCTGTGTCCTCACATGTGGAAGGCGGGAGAAGGTTCTCTGGGGCCCCTGTTATAAGGGCACTAATCCCATTCAAGAGACCTCCACCCTCATCAACTCCAAAGGCCCAACCTCCAAATACTAATGGCTTTGGGGGTTAGGATGTCAACATGCAACTTTTGTGGGGGGGGGAATACAAACATTCAGTCCACAGCACCCAATAAAACTTGATTCAGGGATGCTTACTTTTCATCTAACTTTCATGTGTCTTGAGATACTCTTCTTCTTTTGATTCTTTCTTCAAACATTTAAAAATGCAAAAACCGGACTTCCCTGGTGTTGCAGTGGTTAAGAATCTGCCTGCCAACGCAGGGGACACGGGTTCGATCCCTGGTCCAGGAAGATCCCACATGGTGCGTAGCAACTAAGCCCGTGAGCCACAACTACTGAGCCTGTGCTCTAGAGCCCGCAAGCCACAACTACTGAGCCCGCATGCCACAACTACTGAAGCCCGCATGCCTAGAGCCCGTGCTCTGCAACAAGAGAAGCCACCACAGTGAGAAGCCCGTACACCGCAACGAAGAGTAGCTCCCGCTCACGCAACTAGAGAAAGCCCGCGCACAGCAACGAAGACCCAATGCAGCCATAAATCAATCAGTCAATCAATAAATAAAAATATATAAAATAAATAAATAAAAATATAAAAACCATTCTTAGCTTTCAGGCCACAGTCTGGCGATACTTAATTAGACGAAAAATTCTTAATGGATTCACGAATTGCTATTTCTGTCTGTTAAACATTTTGAAATTGCAATTACTTTGATATACCTCAAAAGTAGATAATTAAAATGTTAAACTGGTTACAAGTGATTATCATATTTGACTTAATCATAAATAGCAGATAATTAGTAAATAGTGAGTGCTATGTGCTTAAGATGTGTTCCTATTTTTTTTTTTCTGATCTTATAATACACTCTTGGAACTTTTCATTTAACTGCAATAATTTAATTTCTACCTAAATAATGATATTGATTACACATAACAGAAAACCCCTTATGAAACATGTAGGCTTCTGCTGAGTTTAGTGAGTTAAAGAACATATGGGTTCTTTGAAATGTCCATCCAATCTTAAAGTTTTCGGAAAACATATTTTAATTCATTTGATCGTTTCTGAATGACTATCCAAATGTTGGCTTTTCTCTGCACACATACAATCTGTTAGAGCCAGGAATTGGCAGTTACATTTTTCACTGTAGATGCTAAGTTAAAAAAGACCCTTTAAGTGGGAAGAGATCAACAACACAATGGAGATTCTCAATGACAAAAGGAATAATGCCACGGGGCTTATTTCCAGAGAGGAAGTAGAGAATTGGATAACTTATATTTCAGAGTCTTTATAACAATGCACATTTCTTTGTTTTCACTGACTTCTATAGTGTATTAATTTCCTTTTGCTCCTGTGATAAATTACCACAAACTTAGGGGCTTAAAACAACACAGATTTATTCCGTTATTGCTCTAGAGGTCAGAAGTCTGAAATCAGTTTCACTGGGCTAAAGTCAGGGTATCGGTAGGGCTGGTTCTTTCTGGAGACTCTGAACGAAGAATCCATTTCTGTGCCTTTTTCAGCTTCTCACGGCTGCCTCTGTTCCTTCGCTTGTGGCCCCTTCCTCCATTTTCAAAGTGCATCCTTCCAATTGCTGCTTCCGTCATTACGTTGCCATCTCCTCTGATTCTGATTCCTCCTGCACCCTGCTTATACAGACCGTTGTGATTACAGTGGGCCCACGAGGATAATCCGGGAGAATTTCCCCATCTCAAGATTCATAACTGAATCACGTCTGCAAAGTCCCTCTATCATATAAGGTCATATTCACAGGGTCCAGGGATTATGATGTGGAGATACTCAAGGGGGGGCATTATTCAGTCTGCCATAGATATCAAAAAAAATTTTTTTATATAAACTTTTGTTGTTTGTGAGCTGTATACAAAATAAACCAATGAGAGCAAGGATGCTGCTTCTCTAGACCTGTGCCATATTGTTATGACATATCTGTGTACGACTCTCTAGTGAAAGCATCCCTGTATTAGGAATACAGCCTTTACCCCAGCCTTATTTATCTATATTCAACTATATACATTCAAAAATGAAGACGCAGGAAGGAGTAGAATCATAGCAGCAGGGTTGGAAGCTCCAGGATGGAGAAAATCCAATATAACCGCTGTTTCTCTAGACAAGCGCTCAAAGCACCGTTCTTTCACTAAACATATATATACACAGATATGTAAAGGTAAATTCTGTGTATAGAGTCATCTTTTTTTTAATTGGAGTATAATTGCTTTACAATGTTGTGTTAGTTTCTGCTGTACCATGAAGTGAATCAGCTACATGTACACATATATCCCCTCCCTCTCGGACTTCCCTCCCACCCCCTCCCCCCATTCCACCCATCTAGGTCATTACAGAGCATGGAGCTGAGCTTCCTATGTTTTATAACATGTTCCCACTGGCTATCTATCTTAACGCACGGTAGTATGTATATGTCAATCCCCATCTCCCAGTTCGTCCCACCCTCCCTTCCCCCACTGTGTCCACATGTCTATTCTCTAAGTACCAGTGTTACATTGTAATATCTTAAACCGCCTTGAATCTTAGAACACATAAAAGCTCCCGATCTGATTCAATCATTTAGCAAGCATTCTGCTTAGACACCTAGCAAGTGCCAGGGCCTGTGTGTGATCATGAAGACTCAAAGATGAGGAAGACTCAGTGAGGACACAGATAATAACTGAGACACTGCAAGGCCATGTCTTCACAGACTTCTAGTGCCGCTGCTGAATGGACAACATGCTCGAGAGAAACCAAACTACTGTTCAGCACATGGAGAAAGGGATTTCAGAGGAGAGGTCCTGCTCACACAATGTGACAAGCGATGAGGGAGACCCAGGCGCATCCAGGGACCGGCAAACGGTTTGGTGTGGCAGTGGTGGAGGGTGTGCAGGGAACAGAGGCTGGGAGTGAGCTGGAGAGCTAGGCAGGGACCAGCTCTGCAGAGATCTGTGTGCCGTGCCAACGAGCGTGGACAGCCTCACGATGAGTACCTCTGAGATGTTCTCATGTGGGGAAGGGGTCTGTGCTTCTGAAAGACAGCCCAAGCAGCAACCCAGAAGTCCTGGTGGAGGGAAGGAGAGAGGAAGACAGGCAGACGGCTGCAGGAATTGGCCAGAAAAGAGGGAAGAGTCTGCACCCAGACAGACGTAACCAGAGAAGGAGAGGAGAAGGTAGGTTGGAGAAACGCTGATTTGACATCAACATGACCTTGCAAGGGACCAGACGTGGCTGCCGGTGAGGCAGGGAGGTGAAACAAAAGAGTAAATGGGGGTTAACTCGGGGGTTTCTACTTGGATGGTCTGGTAGATGGCACCCTTAACCAAGAGAGGAAACACAGAAATGAACAGGGGTAGGGGTTGAAGTGAAGCGAGTCAGTGGGTCCGTGTCAAGCACGTGAATCTGAGTTTCCCGCAGGACATCCGAAGATGGAGGCCTAACGGACAGTCAGGAGCACAGATCAGAGAGCAGACGTGGCTGCACGGGGTGGCTGTGGGAGTGTGAGAGGCAGGTGGATGGCCCAGCGACTGCGTGTGAAGGACGTCAGGAGCTGGGCGTGGGGCAGAGCCCATATGACAGGAGACGAGGACCCCAGGGACACTGAGCCACAGAGCCGAGGGAGGCGGGCCTTCCTCTCTAGAGAAAGGAAACCCTCCAATGCTGCAGACACGTCCAATGGGATGAGCAGGTCACCTGATTCCACCGTCAGGCAGCTGCTGGTTAACTTCATGACTGTGGTTTCAGGAGAGCGGAAGGTAGAAGCGGGACTGCAGCGGGCCAAGAAGTGGAAGCAGCACATGGAGAACAGTCCTTCAAGAGATCTGGGCTGGGGCTTCCCTGGTGGCGCAGTGGTTGGGAGTCCGCCTGCTGATGCAGGGGACGCGGGTACGTGCCCCGGTCTGGGAAGATCCCACATGCCGCGGATCGGCTGGGCCCGTGAGCCATGGCCGCTGGGCCTGCGCGTCCGGAGCCTGTGCTCCGCAACGGGAGAGGCCACAACAGGGAGAGGCCCGTGTATCGCAAAAAAAAAAAAAAAGAGATCTGGGCTAACGGGAATCTGGGAAAGTGGTTTAGAGGTCACAGTTTGAGAAACCCTTCTGCAGAGGAGGGGAGACCTTTGTTCCCTGAATAAACTCTTTGGGTGTACCATGTACCAGGCACTGAACTGAGCTTCTTACAAATAGTAACTCATTTATTCCTTGGGGTGCTTAATTTGATGTGTCAACTTGGCTAGGTCACAGCAACCAGATATTTGATCAAACATGCCTGGAGGTTGCTGTGAAGGTATTTTAAAGATGAGATTAACAATTAAATCAGTAGACTGAGTAAAGCAGATTACGCTTCCTGTAGGTGGGCCTCATCTAATCAGTTGAAGGTCTCCAGAAAAGGCTGACCTCCTCCAAGGAAGAGGAAATTCTGCCAGCACATGGCCCTTCAGATTCAAACTGCAACATCAGCTCTTCTCTGGGTCTCCAGTCTGCTGGGCCACTGCAGATTTTGAACTTGCCAGCCTCTTCAAGTGCATAAGCCAATACTGTAAAATAAATCTCTCTCCCACCCCTTCTCTCTCTCTCTCTCTCTCTCTCTCTGTCTCTCTCTCTCTCACACACACACACACACACACACACACACACACAGACACACACACACATCCTACTGGTTCTGTTTCTCTGGAGAACTCTGACTGATAAACACACTCTTCATAACAGCACTAGGTATTGATACTATTATTATCCCCATCTCACAGTTGAGCAAACTATGGCACAGAGAGGTTAAACAACTTGGCCAGGGCCACACAGCTGATGGCCATCAGAGCTGGAATTCCAACCCATTGTGCCTCAGTGTTGCTGCTCTTAACCACACGCTCTACTTCAGAGCACTGCCCTGGCACGCTGGGGCCCAACCTGGACGGACAACGGTGAGCGGAAGACTGTACAAGGGACGGAGAGCCTCGATCAATGTGCATCTCGTACAAGTGAGGAAACAGGACAGGTGATTCGCCCAAGGTAGGCCTTAGAGTTTTCCAAGTGGCAGATCCAGGGTTTCAGAAGTCCAAGGGCAAGCTTTCCCCTCTCTTTCCTACTTTCTTTCCCTGCTTTGTTATCCACGTCCTTTCCTCCCTTCAGAATTCCCGTCTTCCCCAGGGGTTCCCTCAAGTCCCTTTCTCCCGGAGCCCAGGGCTCCTTACATCCTGATCAGGACCATGTGCCTCAAGAAGTCACCAAGCCGTGGAGAACACACGCCAATGACAAAGTGCCCACATGACCCAGTGCCACATGTCCACGCAGCAGCACGATCCTTCTAACAACATCAAGTTCGGTGCATCTGGTGAAGCCGATGAATTCCACACAAATAATTATGCGGTCTGTTAGTAACCGGAAAACAAACAAAACAAACCCCAACTCCCCCCGAACTCCAGAAAGCCCAACAAGCATTTATTTCCAAATATAAATTCCTAGAACTAGAGTTTGACTACTCAAGGAAATTAGGTGTCTCTGAAAATACATTTGACACCAAAAATCCCCCAAGAATTTTCATGCGTGGTCTAACAGTTTAAAACTCTGAATGGGGTTATTTGAAAACCGGTCTTTTCAAGTTTGACTTTCAAGTTTGGGATTCAGAGCCAACGGGGTATAGGGACCAATGTGCTGTCCAAACCCGAAACACAAGCACGTACTTCTTCCCACATTCTTACTACGAATGTCAACTGTAAAACCTCCTGGAGGAAAATTTGGAAATATGTATTAAAACCTTTAGAATGTTGTACTTTTTGAAGTCAGCAATTCCACTTCTTCTACGATTTTATCCTCAGGAAACAATCATGGCCGTGTATAAAGATTTTGCTACGAAGGTATTTATCACAACGTTGGTAAGAAGAGTAAATTTTTTTTCTAACTTAGGGGATTGAGCAACTGAATTATGACATAAACATATAAGGGAATACCATGCAGTCTTAATACTGACATTGCAGAATGACGGCTGCTATGGAATAATAATGCTAGGGAAAGATGCTCATGACATACAAATGGTTTTCAAAGGCAAGTTATAAAACAGTACATAGCGTATAATCCCCTTTCTGTTAAATGTGTATTTTTGGAAGGCAGTCCCTAAGAGGGCCAAATGAACCCCCCCCCCACTCCTGGTGTTCACACACCCGTGTGGTCCACCCCATACTGTACCAGCATCGGGCTCTGCGACCACCAGCATATGGAAAGAAGGGAGCGGAGGCCACTTTGACCTTAGGTGATAAAAGACGGTGACTTCCATTTTGCCCATGTGTGTTTTTGTACTTTCTGTTTATTTGTAAATTTCTCTTGGGTCACTTGCTCTATTGGAAGCAAGCTGTCACGCTGCAAGTGGCCCTGTCGGGACGCCCACGTGGCAAGGCACTGAAGCCTCTGGCCATCAGCCAGTGAGGAGTTGGGGCCTCAAAGCGTGCGTGCAGTCCCTGTTGAACCCTGAGATGAACTGGTTGACAGTCTGACTGCAACTTTCTAGAGACCCTGACCCAGAGCCACCCAGCTAGGCTGTGCCCGGGTTCCTGACTCTCCAAAACTGTGAGACAACAGATGTTCACTGCTGTTTAAAGCTACGAGTTTTAGGGCCATCTGTTACGCAGCAAAAGATAACTAATACATACATCCATAGTGCAACGGTGGAAGGAAATACAGGCTCACTTTGGAGATGCTGTGGGTGCGGTTCCAGACCCGCTGCAATATATCAGACATCGCAATAAAGCAAGTCTCGTGAATCTTTCGTTTCCCGGTGCGTTCAAAAGTACGTCACACTATACTGTAGTCAATTAAGTCTGCGATAGCATCATGCCTGAGAAACCAATGTACATATTTTAACTAAAAAATACTTTATTGCTAAAAAATGCTCACCATCATCTGACAACACAGGGTCGCCACAAATGTTCCATTTGTATAAAACGCAGTGTCTGCGAAGTGCGATAAAACAAAGTGCAGCAGAACGAGGTCCGCCCTTAATCCAAAATACCGTGAGTGGGCTTCTCCACATGTGGGATCATGGGTAATTTTTATTTTCTTTTTTTTTTTTTGGTACAATATTGGCAATGTTTTTTTCTTTTTTCAAACACAGGACCAAGAGAGATCATGTGACCATCTAAAGACTAAAAGGATAAAGGTTAGGAGAGCCAATTTAGTTCTAATAACCTTTAAAGATTCTTTTCAGGCAAATTAGCTTAAATGTGAAAAAAAACCCAACTCCAAAGAGCGTGTAAGACATACCCACTAGAAGCCATGCAATGCACCATCAACAGCAGCGTTCAATAATTTCAAGGAAAAGGAACTTGCACAGGCTTCTTAAAAGGGAAATCAGACAGTAACGAAGTTATCTGTAGCCGATCCCTGGTACAGGAGCCTGCTTACCTAGCTTCTGGTCAAACCGCCACGCTGTGACATAGGCATTGTGCCTCAGACTGCTCTGTGTGGCCAGGGGCACGGTGACATAAATGGGGCCATCCACCAGCACCGGCGTTCCATCATTGCTGAGCAAGTGCACGCTGACGGCTGTGACGGGGGTCAGGTCGTACCTGGTGCCGTTTCCTGGAAGCAAGAGACATTCTCCATCACGTGCACACACAGGACTTACATGGGGCTGCAGAAACTGTTCACAGAGAAATATCATAGCTACCATCTACTGAGGACTGGGCCTCCTATAAGCCAGGGACTCCATTCAGCATCTTACACACATAATCCTCACCATGACATTCTAAGGTGGGTAAAATTCCCATCTTACACATAAACAAACTGAGGTTCAGAGAGGGTAGTAATAAGAGCTGGTCTTCGGATATAGGCCAGTTTGAATCTGCAAACCTGATCCAAGCTTGGGTTTGCAGATTCTAACCACTGTGCTGTGCTTTCAAAAAGGGCCTCAAGGGACTTCCCTGGTGGTCCAGTGGTTAAGACTCTGAACTCCCAATGCAGGAGAAGCGGGTTCGATCCCTGGCCAGGGAACTAAGATCCCGCAGGCTGCTCCCCTCCCCCAAAAAACAAGGGCCTCAAAAGAGAAGGGACTGTCTATAATGGGAGAAGAGGTGTGTGTGGAAATCCCTGAAATCAACATCTATACAAAGTGAGCACTGCACACATGTTAATTACCTGGCAGGTCACCATAATGGAACCAAATGATTTAAATCAGAGACTGCCGAAAAAAAAAAGGAGTGAATTTCTTCAAGCAGTACTTCAAAATATTAACTTACTGCTACGAAAAGTACACTACTGAAAACTTGGATCTGAAATATTTATGAGTTATTTTGGTTGCCACTGTTATTTTGATCTGTTTAAAAGGAATTTAACATACCAATTATTTTGCATTAGAGCCTTGTATCCAAGCCAATGCTTGAATGACTGTCTACAGATAAACTGGGGAACGCTTATGAGAGCAATATTATATTTATATAGCTAAGCGGTCCATTTGAGAAGAACTTTTCTCCAGTGAAATATATCATACAAAATGTATTCGGTCATAATTTAAAATCTTCCCTTGAACACGATGAAAACACACTGATAGAAAAATGTAAGCTACATTAGAACACCATTTATAGGATTTCTTAGTAAGCTACTTATATACTCACCTACCTATCAACTAACTACCCAAGCTAATGCAAACCTCCAAGGAGGACTAAATTTAAACATTTAAAACAAATCTGGTGAATTTTAGAGTCTGAACAACCAGTGGGAGCTAAACCCTTTGTAGAGCAATCTCTATACGACTAATGTTAGCACTATCTTTTATGATTCATGCCCATCTCTGTTTTCCAGTGAAGGGAAAGGCATGGAAATGAGGATTTCATCCAAAGGTCCACGTTGGAAGCATAGATTCAAGTTCCGAAATCTTTTTATCCTGTGGCCATTTGATTTTAGGGTGAAGAAAGACCAAAGCACAGAATTTACCATCTTTCTGGTCAAACTACCTTGTGGATGGAGGACCTCAATGTGTCCATTGCCCTAAGGCAACACAGAAGCAAAGCCAGGTCTCCAATGTACCTCTTTAGGCTCTGTTAGACTCTCTAGATGAGACAGGACTTAAAACAAAGAGAGATTAAGTAATTTACTAGACTTTACATACACAATTTAAAGATAATGTTTTCAATCAGGAAGCACTGCTTCTTTCATCAAACCCGAGGTAGGAAGTCTGCCCGGGGAAGCTGCAGGTAGAGCAGAAAGGTGCTCCAGACCCATCATCCTTTCGTCCCACTTAACACTGCCTCTTGATTCCCAGAGATGGCATCCCCATTGTCCCCACTCATCCCCTTTCGAGACTTCCTTCCTATAATCTTGCACATCCCTGGCCCAGGAAGCCAGGGTCCCAGTATCAGATCCGCCACCGACTACTTATGTGGCCTCTGGCGAGTTACTTCCCTGCTCCGGGGTCCGTTTTTCTCATCTGCAAAACTAAGGAGGTTGGACTAGATGCTTTCCTGCGAGGCTACAGAAAGGAACGAACTCGACTATAAACATTCAGAAGTAAGAACGGCACTGCAGAAAGGGGCATATTCTTTTAAAGCAACATGCCCTAGGTGCATGTGCTTTAATGTTCTTTACAATGTTCTCTGTTAGAAGACATCACAGGCAATTATACCTGCTCTCCTGAGGCCTCTTTCCTCTCTCACTGCTTCCACTCCATGCCTTCCAGATGACAGTCTACCCTCCCACTTTCTTTATTCTGGACATACTTTGAAGGGCTACACTGTTTTCCTTCCAGCCCTCATTATTAGAGGGCAACACAACACTGAGTTCTCTATATAAGGAGTCTCTCCTTCCTGTTCATCTTGATGTTACCTGACTCCCATCATGTCCGAAGAAAGACAGGTGTCTGTCAGGCAAAAGCAGCAACCATGGACCCAGCTAGGAGGCCACCAATTCATCACTTAGAACAAGAGGGGTTTTGCTCGGATAGCATCTCCGGTTCTGTTTGGCTTTGGACATTGGTCATACTACTGACTCCTCTGCTTTCTTGGATCTACTAGCAGAAGTAATTTCTTGAAAACCCCTCGGGAGCGTCACGGAACAGGTCTGCGCTTTCTTGGCAACCACAGGGGAGAGCGTATGAGGGTGCACGGGAACGACCAAGTGAGGAAGGGACTGAAACCTCCACATGGCTGCGTTTCTCTGTCTACAACTCTGGATCCCTCCAAAGGGGGGAAATAAACAACCCCCCTTAGGACACGGCAGGGAAACCAGCCTCTTTCCAACTGCATTTGTGGCCTCTGTTTATTTTGCTGAATTCTGGTGATAACCTGTCACCTCACACTGGTTTGTGTGGTCCAGGCTCTCACACTAAGTTGAAATCTGTTAGATGCGGTTTATGAAACTGGAGGCCAACGTGGGACAGAAGAGAATCCCTAGTTGATGGGCTGCTGGGGTGCTAGGCAGACACCACACTGCCCTTCCTTGGCAGGAGGTCTGATTCTTCCTAGGTCAACTGGCCAGTTATTTCAGTGGAAAACAAATTGAATGTAACCTTCCGAAGACCTCCTCTCTTCCGTCTGAAATAAGAGAGTGATTTTAAAATAAAACAAACTCCTCTAAAAATCAATAGTCCTATGTCTTCTCTATCTTACTGTCGTCTCGGATTTCATAATTTATTCAAGAGCTCTTGGAATTGGGGCACAGAAAAAAAACTGAATGAGCTCCAAGGAACGAGGCTATTCTTCCAACTCGGGGCTTTATGATGGAGGCTGAATGGAGGTTTCGTGATGGCCTCGGATTATCCTGTTCCCCGAAACACTACTTTGCTCCCAGGCCTGTCCATTGAAATGAAAAGTCAACTTTTTTCTTCCCAATAATATTCACTTAAGATGAGCACCATGCAACTTTTTTGGTGGTCAGTGACTGACATATTCATTGCATCATTATCACGCAAACATTCAAGGAAGAAGAAACGTTTCTCAAAACGGGTATCGCAGAGGGAAGAAAAGCAGGTAACTAATCACCACGTGAGCCTGATCTGTAACCAGACGTTTATTAACATTCTATAAAACTGATCAGATGTGGCAGGTATAAAAAGCTTTTGCAGAACGATCAGTTTCTGTAAACTAGACAATTAAGTGAAATTCAATCAGTGTCCCTGGGAAATGCAGTAACGTACTCACCTAGCGGGATTTAACCCAGAACAGCCTTTGGTTTTCAAGTTTATGTTGGGACTCGTGTAAAGTGTTGGGGAAAAGAAGAGGGGGAGACAGGAAAATGATTCAGGGCTTGAGACTCGGCCACCATCCATTCACCAAAAGGAGGACCGGGGACCACGTCAGCACCGAGCTCTGTCGGCCGGGAACGGAGGTAAGGGCGGTCTTTCACTGGTAAGGAACGATTACCTATTTTCTGGCTGGTGGCTTTTAGTTTCTGTGATCTTTGAGCAGTGTGTGTCCTGCCAGCCTAGGGTGAGAATGACCAAGCGGACTCAGAGGCCTTCCAGGAGATGTTTCAAAGCCTCACCACTCTTCGCAGAGGGGAAGGCAAAGAGAGGGCAAACTCAGAGAAAGGGAGGTCGTGAGAAAAGGCTGGATGGACTCAGCCGGTGGAGCCCAGAGGCTCCCTGCCCGCCAAGTGCTCCCTGTACTGGTGGGAGGGGGCATGGTGTGTTCGTCCGGGAATCAGGCCCAGGGCCACCCCCGCCCCTCCCAGCTGTGACACGTGCCCAGGGTCGGGGGCGGCGGGCGGCGGGGACAGTGCATCTCCACACAGCTGGGCAGGCTGCTCCACCAAATACACGTTCCAGGGGCAAGTGGGGCGAGGCTGAGAACAGGGGGACAGAAAGCCTCTAACTCTGATCGGACACTTCAAAAAATTCAATTAAAAGAACTTCTGGGAATTAAATATACTTCATTGGCCAACGGAGAGCTCAGGCAAATGGTACCAAGAGAGAGGCTCAGGGAGACAAGCTCATGAAAGTGGCGCAGGCTGAAGTCCTCAAATGACACTTTCAGTGCCCTTGAACTTGTAGACAACAGATTTGCCCTTCTGCACCTCGGGTTGGGTTCTCCCACTTATAAAGATACAAACGCATATAAAGATGCAAACGCAGACTGCCCGGCTGGAAAGAAACGAGCCTCGAGTTACCTGTTCCGTTTCCATCTAGTCCCCGCAAATAAGGAAAGCCGTCCACCTCCGAGGGGGAGCCGGCGGCCGTGAGAAAGGCTGTCAGGTCACTGTAGCTGGTGTTCTCGGGCAGCCGCAGAGCTCTCCTCTGGAAATGCACGCGAGGCTGCGGCCGGGCACCTGCGGAAATGAACCCTGGAGTTACCTCTCGGAGGGGCGGTTTCTGTTTCCAGAAAACGCAAACCCCGGAAAAGCTCCTCTAAGGTTTCAGCGTGGCTTCCCCGTCTCCACTCCTCTCGACATCCCCTCACATCGCCCATTCTCGCGGGCACAGAGATGTGACAGCACGTTATTATGGGGAGAGAAATAACAGCCCATTGTCACGTTTGCTTTGACACAGAACGTTATTTAGGTTTTCCACAAAAAGCTCTGTTTGTGAGCAGTCTTTTCACTGCCCAGCCTTCGCCTATGGGTAGGGGTAGCATTGTGGGAAAAAGTCCACGTAAGTGAAATGAGTAGATGACAATCTCTTGATACAAACAAGGCAGGAGAGACCCTTTGACACCGTTACAAACACATCCTTAGTCTTCCTGGTAAAATCTGGTCCAAGCTGAAGCAGAGCAGGGCAACAGACCAGCAGCTGGAGAAGAAACTGCAAATAAGAACCCACAGTAATGAGTCCTTTCCCTTCGGCGGACGCAGCCTTTTGGCATTCTATCTACTCCGGTGGGTGCGTCTGACTCGCGACGGATCATGTTACAGATTCTATGGTGAGCCTCTTGAAAGGATGTGAGAACTGCTCTTTTCAGCAAACTCAACTCTGCAGGATGGCTTGAGCCAGTGACCCTGTTACGCAGTTACCTTGGGACACCATACGCAGTTTGACTTTGCTCCAGGTCTTATTTTGACTGTAAAACCTGAACCCGTTTTTATCTATTGCTGTAGCGAGGGTCACAAGACGCAGACGTGCTATATCAGTTTGCACACACAACCAGCAAAAACATTGTGAAGACAAAAATGAATAGAGATGGGAGTTGGAGCATTTCCCGATGGAAGTACACATCTCTCTGGGTTAAAATAAAGTGGTTCCTTGGACTTCCCTGGTGGTGCAGTGGTTAAGAATCTGCCTGCCAATGCAGGGGACACGGGTTCGAGCCCTGCTCTAGGGAAGATCCCACATGCCACGGAGCAACTAAGCCCGTGCACCACAACTACTGAGCCTGCAAGCCACAACTGCTGAGCCCGTGTGCCACAACTACTGAAGCCCGTGTGCCTAGAGCCCGCGTTCCGCAACAAGAGAAGCCACCACAGTGAGAAGCCCAGGCACCGCAACGAAGAGTAGCCCCCGCTCGCCACAACTAGAGAAAGCCCGGGTGCAGCAACAAAGACCCAACGCAGCCAAAATCAAATTAATTAATTAAAAAAATAAATAAAGTGGTTCCTCAAACGTGGTGGTCTGCCCTGATGTTCTGGTCATCATATATCCCACCCCAGCCTTGAGGGAGGCCACGTTTCCCTGTGGTCGGCTGGGGGCTTCCTCTTCCCCACCCAAGGATGTCCTGACACAACAGCCCTGCCCAGAGTTCATGGTCTTTATGTCTACACCAAGGTTCCTCTTCACCCTGGATCAGAAATTTTTAAAGGGGACTTACCTAGTGGCACAGTGGTTAAGACTCCGCGTTCCCAATGCAGGGGGCCCGGGTTCGATCCTTGGCCAGGGAACTAGATCCCACATGCATGCCACAATTAGGAGTCTGAATGTCGCAATTGGGGAGCCCGTGTGCTGCAACTAAGGAGCCCTCGAGCCACAACTAAGGAGCCTGCCTGCTGCAACTAAGACCCGGTGCAACCGAAGATATTAATAAATAAATATTTTTTTAAAAAAGAAACTTTTAAGGGAGGAATAAGCCTATCAAGAAGTGTTCTAGGGGAATTCTCTGAAGGTCCAGTGGTTTGGACTCTGCTTTCACTGCTGAGGGCCCGCGTTCAATCCTTGGTCAGGGCACTGAGATCCTGAAAACTGCAAAATAAAATAAAATAAAATAAAAAGCAGTGTTCTAGAATAACGGAGCTCTGGAGCTCCAAGGATCAACTAATCCAAGTCTCTTCTGACAGGTGAGCCCACAAAATGGACTCACCACCAACACAGACTTACGGGGTGGGCTGCCTTGACCATGTATGACCAAGGCGGTCATGACGGCACCTGAAAATCACTGACTGCATTTCTCAGATGACTGGCTCTCCATAAACACTGGCCCAGCTCTAGATCCCATGGGAGCCAGGTGCCCAAACTCACAACAGTCCTATCTGAAGCTAAGTGGACATGGACGTCGGTCCTGTTCTAGACCATCGATGCCCTTTCTTGGTCCCTAAAACAAAACTCTGGCGATGCACCGGCATCCACATAGCTGAATCTTCTCACTTTCAGCTCTTGCGAGTCTGCTCTTTTCGTCCTCTGATTTCACATGACAGCAACGCCTTCCTGCTGTCACCTCCTCGGTCTGCGCAGGGCTCAGATGCCTCATGCTCGCAGGGGGTGGGGCGTTCTCCACGCCGGCCCCGAGCATCGTGCCTCACCCGATCCCTTTTCCCCCAGCCCGCTTCCCGCACATGCTGTCTGCCTCTTTCCTTCTTCTCCGAGCTGCCCTCAGAGACGGAAGGTCAAAGTGAACCCTTTCTCGTCCATCTCCTCACCCCCAGCTACGTGACAACATTCTCTCCTCCTGTTATCATTTTCTTTCAATGCTAGTGACTGTCCTGCGATTTGTTTCCTCTTCTCCACCGTTCTTCAGCCTATACAATGCTGCTGCCACCTGGGTTTCATGCACTGGCAAACGGGGAACTCGCTACTAGGAAGGACAGAAGGGCGTGTCTGCAGCGTGATGGCGCAAAAAGGGGCTTGTTCTCACAAGGGTCAAGGCAGAAAGCAGGGGCCAGGCGGGTTACCCCAGAACACCGTGGGTCCTGTGTGCCCCTCCGGGCCCCGTGAGATGGGCAGGTTGAAGTCACCGTGAAGGCCCCTTTGGCTGAAAGGAAGAGAACCCACTCATCCTGGACCAAGGAAAAGGGGACGTTGCTGAAAGATGAAGGGGAGTCCTGCTGAGCGCCAGGAAACTAGCCCAGCCAGGCCTTATGGGGACCAGCCTGGGACCCAGACACCACAACCGAGGCTGTTCCCAGCTCTCGGGCCACTGGGCGTCTCATTCCCATTCTTTTTTTTTTTCTGATTTTAAATTTTAATAAATTGAAGTTTAAAGAAGTCCTCCTTAAATTCGATTTAAAATGGTATCCCTTTCAGATTGAGGGAGATTTTAAAGAGGTGGCTACTTTTGTCATTGGTTCCTCATTTTTTTTTTAATGTTTTTTACTCTATTGAGAGATGTTAGGTTTTAGTTCTTCTCATTTATTCATTTTTTGGCTGCGTCGGGCCTTAGTTGCGGCACATGGGATATTTCTTTGCAGCGCGCAGCCTTCTCTCTAGTTGTGGCGCTCTGACGCCTGTGCAGGCTCAGCAGTTGCGGTGCGTGGGCTCTCTAGTTGAGGCATGCAGCCTCAGTAGTTGTGGCGCATGGGCTCCAGAGCATGTGTGATCTCTAGTTGAGGCATGCAGCCTCAGCAGTTGTGGCGCGCAGGCTTAGTTGCCCCGTGGCATGAGGGATCTTAGTTCCCCGACCAGGGATCGAACTGGAGTCCCCTGTGTTGCAAGATGGATTCTTAACCACTGGACCACCAAAGAGGTCCCAGTTCCTCATTTTTTTTAGTTGAAGTATAATTTATTTACAATATTGTGTTAGTTTCAGGTGAACAGCAAAGTCATTCAGTTATATGTATATTTTTTCATATTATTTTCCATATAGATTACAAGATATTGAATATTATTCCCTGTCTTATACAGTAGGTCCTTGCTGCTTATCTATTTTATATATAGTAGTGTGTGTCTGTTAATCCCAAACTCCTAAATTATCCCTTACCCCCTCCCCTGCTCTTTCCCCTTTGGTAACTGTGAGTTTGTTTTCTATGTCTGTGAGTCTATTTCTGTTTTGTAAATAGATTCATTTGTATTATTTTTTTAGATTCCACATATAAGTGATATCACATATCATCACAGTTCAGTGTCTTTCTGTCTGTCTCTGTGTATGTGACTATTTCTCTCTGCCCCTGTGCGTGCTTCTCTCTCTGCCTTTTTGTCTCTGTGTGCATGTCTCTGCCTCTGTCTCTCCCTGGCACACCATGTGTTTCAGTGGGAGACGCACCTCTCCCCACTCCTCTTCCCCTGCTGCCCCCCTTCCCTTTTCTGTGCAGAAGAATTCACTCCCTGAACAGACACCGTGTCTGTCCCCCACTTCTGGAGGAGTGGGGGGCACAGAGGGGCGATGCTGGGGCAGGTTTACTCGAAGAGGGCGTGGCTGGTCCAGCTGCTTTGACACACGCTGGGAACACACGCTGTGATGCCCCTGGGGGACTGAACACAGGAGCACGGGCTCTGCCTGATGAAATGCCCCGAGAAACGTCTGAGGGGTGTAAGGGTCGAAGTACTCTGAGCCGCAGCGTAAATACGATCTAAAGTGGGTACGTGTCAGGTTGGGGGGTGGTTATGCTCTTAAGTCTAAGTTTATGGATTAAAGCTGCTGAGTTCCCACACATTTCAGGAGGGGGACCTGACTGGGTGGGGAGAGGAGGATGGAGGGGGACAGGTCTGTCCCTCTTCTGTGGATGCCTCTCCTCCACACTCCCCACAGCAGCTGTGTCATCCTCCTTGGGGTTCCACCATTATCCCCCAAATGCTCAGACCCAACTCTACTAAAAACACTGGGGTGGGCTTCTCTTTGCGGTGGCTTCTCTTGGGAGCACGGGCTCTAGGCACGTGGGCTTCAGCAGTTGCGGCATGTGGGCTCAGTAGTTGTGGTTCACAGGCTCAGTAGTTGTGGCGTACGGGCTTAGTTGCTCCGCAGCGCGTGGGATCTTCCCGGACCAGGGCTCGAACCCGTGTTCCCTGCATTGGCAGGCGGATTCGTAACCGCTGCGCCACCAGGGAAGCCCCCTCCAGCTGCACTTTAAAATCTTTTTTCCCTCTTCTCTGCTGCCTCTTCTGCCCCTGCCCTCCCCCAAGGTCAACCCGAGTTTCCTAACTTTTGCTTGTTTTATTGCAAGACGTGACTCGATCCACTATTCTTGCCTTCATCAAAAACCTCTCTCCAGAAGCTTTTCCTCCCCAACCAACACATATACTCCTTTCTTCCTCAGCTAGAAAAACCACAGCAAGACACCACTTTCGCTCTTATCCCCGTAAGCCTCCTCTCTTTCCCCTCAACGCCCAGGGACATGGCTTTCACCCCCCTCCCCCACGCCGCCCTTGGAAATGTCACCTGATGACTGTATAATCTGCAAACCCGTGACCCTGGCTCGCCTTCCTGCCTCCAGCTACTCACAATGATGCGCGCTGTTCCGCGCCCCCGTGCGGGGTCACGGTGCTGCACTCCGCTCTCCCCAGAGTAGCCGGCTTTTTCCTCTATGAGTGCTTGTTTCTCCTCCTGCTTCGGATGCGAGAGCTCCTGAAGGCTCACCACAGTCGCCTCTGCTGTTCCTGACTCTCTCCTGACTTGCCTGACTCTCCTCCCTGCTGGAGCCTCACCAGTTACCTTCCGGTCGTGCCGGGGACTCCACGCCTGCATTCCCGCCGCCTCCTCTGCACCTCGATTCGGATGCCCGTCAGACACTGAAGTCATCACTACCTTCTGTCCAACTTAACAAAGCCCCGCTCCTCCCCGACACCTGTGTTTGACTCCAGGTTGCCACCATCGCTTTTCGTCACACAAGTGCCAGGACGGCCTAATCTTCCCTTATCAACGTTTCTAGCATCTTCTTTTCCCTCCGTCCTGCCTCCACCCTACTCTACCCTGTGACGTGACCCCTCAACTATTGCAAAAGTCTCCTAACTTCCCCTGTGCTTCAGCCTCACCCCTTTCCCGCCTCATCTACTGATGGTTCTCCAGTTCCACTCTCATCACCGCCTTTCCCCACCCAGAAACCTTCAATGGATCCACCGCTTCCCAAATTAACAGCGGCGACCATCACAGACCAACACAGACCCGAACTGCTGCCCCACTTCTCTCATGGGAGGTGTAGTTCAGCACTTCAGAATTTACAAAGATCTTACATACACATTATTTCACTTAATAATCTACAGCAGGATAAAGGAGGTGTGGTACATGTACACAATGGAATATTACACAGCCATAAAAAAGAACACAATAATGCAGCCATTTGCAGTGACAGGGATGGACCTAGAGATTGTCATACTGAGTGAAGTAAGTCAGACAGAGGAAGACAAATATCCTATGATACCGCTTATGTGTGGAATCTAAAAAAAGGGTACAAATGAACTTGTTCACAAAACAGAAACAGTCACAGATGCAGAAAACAAACTTATGGTTACTGGGGATAAGGGGGGAGAGATAAATTGGGAGATTGGGATTGACATATACACACTGCTATATATAAAATAGATAACTAATAAGGACCTACTGCATAGCACAGGGAACTCTACTCAGTACTCTGTAACGGCCTATATGGAAAAAGAATCTAAAAAAGAGTGGATATACGTATGTGTATAACTGATTCACTTTGCTGTACACCTGAAACTAACACAACATTGTAAATCAACTAGACTCCAATAAAAATTAAAAAAAAAAAAACCAAACCTATAACAATCCCGTGAAGAAGGAGCTCTCTCCTCTCTTTACGGGGTAGGAAACTGAGGCCCAGAGAGGCCCACAGTCATTCTGTTTGCACGAGGCAGAAATGAATTCTTTGAATTCCGACCTCTGTGTCCCTCCCTAGCACACCTGCCCACGTCAGAACAGATGCTCTGCTATTATTGCCCACGGCCCTGATCCTCTGGCCCACGCAGCTCTGCTTCTGCACACGAGCTCACGTTCTTCCCCGCATCTGGAGCTTCTCCGCCTCGTCTCTATTTGCAGATGCTACCCGTCACGCAAGGTGCACCTCCAATGCCACCTCTCCTGTGTGGCCTTTCTGGATCCCACCCCAAGCTCTACACTCCACTTGTGTGTCTCTTACAGAACCCATCTTCCTGCACCTGGTATTGTACTTATTTGTGTATTTGAGCATCTCCCTAACCAGAGGCGCCACGAGAAGAGGACACGTGTAGGAGCATCACTGTGTATCTCTCTCTGTTTCTATCTCTCCTCCACCACCTTTGAGCTGAGTGACTTTGGGGTTTGGGTTCTTTATCTGGAAAGTGGGTGTGGCCCACACCTGTCTCATGATATGGCTGCTAGGATGTTAGCTCAGAACACACGTGCATTGATACGATGCCTCACGCTGCCTCCTGGTACATACCAGGTACGGGATCAGCAATAATTTCCCGTCGCCGTTCCCCGTTTAGATGGCAGCTCCTTAAGAGCAGGTGTTCTGTGAAACCCATGGCACCACGTTCTGGGAACGCTTATAGGATTAAATGTAAAGATGACTTATTCCGGGCAACTCACTGGGTCCTAGGAATGGTCTGTCTCAATTCTGACTAGGTCGCCATCCCTCATTCTCAGCACTATTAACGTTTTGGGCCACAAAGGCACTTCTTTGCTGGGGGACAGGGGCTGTCCTGTGCATTGTGGCATCTACCCACTAGATGCGAGGAGTGGCTCCCAAGCTGTGACATTGCCAGATGCCCCTGGGGGGAAACTGCCCCTGACTGAGAGGATTCCACAAGATACTCTGAGCGTCCTCAGAATGACCCAGACGACACGGACAGAGACTCCTCTGCCGCGGGGCACAGGAAACATGATAGGGAAGAGGATGAAGGTCCTGACATCCTGGGACTCCAGGGTAGAGAAGGTAGTCATGGCAATGGCTGAATCGTCATACCGTTTTGATGCCTAAACAGAGGGTTACGCCCAAAAAGTACAGGAAACACTTCAGCAGAGAACCATCAACCACCCAGGAGAGAAATTCCAGGGGTGACAGACATCTGGACCGTGGCTAGAGGCCAAGGCCTCCCCGTGAGCCCCGTGCAGGCTGCGTGGGCTCCGGACAGAGGGGGAGTCTCGTGAAGGGCCTGGTGCACCGGGGTCAGGAGTCTGAACTCGAGGCGACCTGCAGGGGCGAGAGTCTCCGGGGATTCTTGGAACAGGAATGAAGGAATCGTGTTCGTTTTTACCCAATTCCGACAGCAGAGCTGAGAGGTGGCTGTGGGTAGAGAAATCCTAGAGTCAGAGCATCAGTCAGGCTCTTGTGAGATGTTCGGTGAGAAATGATGTAGCTCGGGGAAGAAAACACAGGAGGTGGCTGGAGCTGAAAGCCACTTTTGGAATGTGGGCGAGGTGGGGAAGGGAGAACCGGGAAGGAGACTGGGAAGCGGTGAACAGGAGACAAGGAGGGAGGGGAAGTGCAGGAGGAAGGACCCCAGCTCGGGGATGCAGGGAGGACGAGGCCACCGGAGCTGGCACGAGAAATCCCTAAAGGAAATTCTCGAGGGCAGACGGCTCCGAAGTTTGAGTGGGAAAGGAAGTGAGGAATAGGGATTAAGATGGGTTTCCCTGGAAGGGCGGGCTTCGTAATTCTGGGAGCTGAGAAAGAACCAGAGGAGAAAGATGGAAGATTCGGCACAAAGAGAGGGAGGTGGCAGGGGAGGAGATTAGATGAGGGATTGACTGTGATGTGAAGAGGCTCCTGGTGGGAGAGGAGCCACAGGGAGACACGTCACAATGTCCTCTTAGAAGGGGATGCGGAAAAGCAGGCCACAGAAAGCAGCCTTCCCCGATGGCCTCTGTGTTCCCTGGAACCATCGTCAAGGTCATGGCTAAGAAGAGGGCACGCAGGTCGGGAGTGTGTGCAGAGCGTGGGAGAGTCTGACAGCACTGCCTGGGGAACAGAAAGGGGACTGTCCTGGGGACCGTAAAGAGAGCAGCGCAGAGGCCCCGCAGGATGGACACTGCTGGTTTGGGTGGTGCCAGCTGGCCTGATGACAGTGCAGCCACGAGCAGCCCGGGGCATCTTGACGGGACTTTCTTATTTACCGTCATCACATTCTGAGTCGACAACGTGCTGTTTCTCCCGAGACAGCGTTAAGGTCTGAGAGAGCCGGCAGTAGAGCAACGACTCCTACCTTATGGTTCATCGTCGTGAGGTTACCTTTTGGAATCACCATCAAACTCCTCCTTGAAAGCTTCCAGTTCCTCAGCAAAGTACAAAAAACTCTCAAAGAAAATGATCCTTATAAAGCAATTGACAAGTGTTCTCTCTTTCCACTCTCCTATGATCTCATTGCAAAGTTTAAAAGCCATTTGCACTATCATATGATCCAGCAATTCTACTCCTGGGTATATATCCGAAGAAAATGGAATGAAAACACTAATTCAAAAAGACACATGCACCCCAATGCTCATAGCAACGTTATTTACAGTAGCCAAGATGTGGAAGCAACCTAAGTGTCCATCAACAGAGGAATGGATAAAGATGTGGTACATATACACAGTGGAATGCTACTCAGCCATCAAACAGAACAAAATAATGCCATTTGCAGCACCATGGATGGACCGAGAGGGTATTAAACTTAATGAAGTGAGACAGACAAATACTGTATGTTTTCACCTATATGTGGAATATAAAAACTAAAACAAATGAATGACTATAACAAAACAGAAACAGACTTGTAGATACAGAGAACAAACTCATGGTTTCCACTGGGGAGAAGGGCAAGACAGGGGTAGGGGATTAAGAGGTATAAGCTACTAGGTATAAAATAAATAAGGTACGGGATATAAGATACCACATACGGAATATAACCAATATTTTATAATAACTTTAAATGCAGTATCATATATAAAAATATCAGATCACTATGTTGTATATCTGAAACTAATGGAACATTGTAAATCAACTATACTTCAATAAAAAAATGTAGAAGAAAATGTAAAAGCAATTTGCAAGCATTCTGTGATAACGGGCATACTTTTAGACCCAGCCTCTGTTGGGAAAGATCCCTATACATAGTTAATCAATGACTATGTTGGTCCTTCCCCTTCACCACACTGTTACCATAAGACTGCTCCAGGCTTTCTATATAAAATAGTGTCAACAATGACAACGCAATCACTTTCCTCACTTTTCAAATGAAATCGAATGCTAAGGCCAGTTCCATTGGAAACATGCATTTACTGTGTGTGTGTACGTGTATACGTGTGTGTGTGTGTGTGTGTGTGTGTGTGTGTGTGTGTGTGAAGGCACTGCACATAATCCCACCTCGTCTGATGGGAATAGTTTTAGGGTGTGTATGGTCAGAATTTAAATAGATACCATACCTAGAGAGAGGAAAACAAGTGAGTAGTCTTTTATTCTTTAAGGAAAGCTCTCATTAACCATGAGCTTATTCTAGTTTATTTGGTTGTAAACATTTCAAAACAAAAACTTCACCTGAAGCATTAAACATCTTCCCATAGAGAACACCCCCGCCTCTCCTGTCTCCACCTCTCTCACCCGGTGGCCTTTGTGCTTTCAAATCTTTTGCTTCAGTGTCACGTAAAACCAAACAACGGGGCATCACCCAAAACTATGCACATAACACGGGTGAGGCTTTGTCAAACTGTCATCACACTACCTCCCCATTTCCTTGGGGGGATCATCTGACACACGGTAACATCCAAGCAACACACAAAAACTCAAACGGCTGACAGTACTTACATTTCTGATCAGCAAGAGTTTATGTTTTTCTCCTCTGATTCCATTAAAAAAATAATAAATGCACCGACAATTGACCAGTTTGAGAATAAAAATTTGATATATTATTTAGAAATTCAGTTCTGTATTCGCTTTATGGAACAGAACTGCAAAGACCAAACATCATCTACACGTGGCTCTCCTTCCAACTGGTGAGAAAACATGAAACAAATTCACCCAGTGTTATTCCTGCCGTGCCTCAACTCTACTGAGACAAGGAAAAGTACAACTAGCAATAATTAAACTCACGAAGTAGCGTAAGTTAAAAAATTAAAATGTAGACAATTTTAAAAAGCTGGAATGTAAATGAGATTTTTGGCAAGGGAGAAATAAATGGTTCTCAGTTTCCGGTTACATAGAGGAGGGAAGTAATACACTAGACTGAATAAATTAACCATAACAAAAACTACCATGACGGAAACTGCCACGAATGTCTTACAGCCTTGGGTTTCTAACACGACCATACTTCCTGCTCCTTACAGAGAGAGTTATTCAGATACTCTGCATGTTTCTGTGCGTGTGTGTACATGTGAACGGTCCTCTTAGCAGCCACAACAAAGAAAATAATTAACCCGAGCTTGAGTGATCTATACAGGAAGTGCAAAGAAAGGTGGGATTTGGACAGTTTTTAAATATTTACTCAACCCTTCAGTGAATTGCTCATTGTGTACGGATCCGAAGGCGGGCATGGGGCCAGGCCCTGGGGATGCTAAGGTGAACGTGACCCCCTCCTTGTTCTTCAGGTTTTTCCGTTTTAGTCCGGGAGGTAAGATATTACTACCAAATATGGCAGAAGGGGCGGCATCGGATACAGAACCCCCAGCTGGAGGGCTGTTTTAATCCATCCTCCTGGTTACTGATAAGGACAGGAGGGGGCATAAGGGAGACAGGATGTGTGGAATCCAAGACTGGAGCCGGGGGCGGGGGGTGCGTGGAAGGCACGGGAACGCCTGGGTCTGGGCTCAAGGCAGCTCTGGGACCACGTGGCAGGAGTTTGTGGATTTCACCCGAATGCTGTGCCATTAACATGACTCCACAAATCCCGGTCTGCGGTCTGCTTCTCTCTGGCCTGCTACCAACTAGCTCCCTTTTCTGACTCATACTTTCTGTTCCCTTCGAACCTGGGCTTGCAGATGACCTGGTGTAATTACAGACCCACTGCATCTCGTGACCACACAGTCAGCTGAGAGTCTCATCTCTTCTGGGTTCTTAGTCCCACCCCGGTAAAAGGAAGAGAGAGAAGAACTGATGGCTCCAGCGATTCTCCTCCAGCTGGGTCCCAGCCCCTGGCCACACTATGGACTGGTGACCCCTCTGAGTCGGGGGTCCCTTGGCAGCTGAAGGTGAAGGACAAGACACTGGCATGAATCTCGTCTCCAGGGAAGACACAGAAAAGACCTCCTGGAGGGTGTGGCCTTGAAGTAGGTCTTGATGTCCAAGGAGAATTTGAAGAGAGATTGGGAAGATGGGATGGGACATCTCAGGTGGAAAATAGAAAAAGAAATTCAGTTAGGCTAGAACACAAGACATGGAGGAGAAGAGCCCTTAGGAGGGAGGTTGAGGCCAGGTCAGGAGGCCGGGGCATGCTGCGTAAGGAGATGTGATTTCACTCTGTGGGCAAAGGGTTCTGCTCCAAGAAGATCACTCGGGCAGCTCAGTGCAAGGTGTGTTGGGAGGAGACACAAGAGATGGGACATCTGGTTGATCTTCTCAAGTCCAGCGCCAACGCTAGCTCAGTGAGCAGACACCAGCACACTAGCTGGAGGCCACTGCAGTGGCCCGGGTGGAGGCCGAGACCAGGACTGAATCAGGGCATGGGTCATGCAGTGCAAATGCGGGCAGCAGAAAGAAGGCAGGTGTGGGACTTCCCCGGCGGCACACTGGCTAAGACTCCACGCTCCCAACGCAGGGGGCCTGGGTTCGATCCCTGGTCAGGGAACTAGATCCCACATGTGTGCCGCAACTAGGAGTTCGCATGCTGCAACTAAGGAGCCTGCCTGCCGCAACTACGGAGCCCACGTGCCCCAACTAAGGAGTCCTGGAGCTGCAACTAAGGAGGAGCCTGCCTGCTGCAACTAAGGAGCCCACATGCTGCAACTAAGGAGCTGGCAAGCCACAACTAAGGAGCCCACCTGCCACAACTAAGACCCAGTGCACCCAAACAAACAAATCAATCAATAAATTTTAAAAAAAGGCGGCAAGTGTGGGCAGACGGAGGGATAACCACTGTGGGATTACTTGGGTTAAAGGGCCAGGCTGGCTGTAACTCTGTGTGACTCATGGGAGATGTAGGTCATCAGGACTACTGCATGTTCAGAAAGTGACTCTGCTTATGGAGGGCAAACGACACGGGCACTGAGGTCCTTCATGAACCCCCTCAGAGCCACTGGAGGGGACAATTCAGCATCAGGGCTGGAAGATGGCAGGGAGAAGCAGAGCAGGGGGCGACGAGGAGGTCTGGCACCACGATGGGGTAAAGCGTGGCCATAACAATGGACCCTGTGGGCTGCAGTTTGAGTCCTTGTCACAAACACCTTGCTAAGGTTAGTGCTGCTCCTGGGCAGGGGGACTGGGAAGGGATGACCCATGAGGGTGCCGTGCACGTCAAAGGTGGCCGTGAAGGAGAAGAGCTCGACAAAGGGAATTGTGGGGCTGAAAGGGAAGTCGGAGGGGGAAGGGGTGCAGGGAAGATGCTCTGTGTGTAGATACAATCTCCGCCCCTTCTCATCAGTGGTGACCTTCCAGGTAACGGTGGCAGCCACCAGAGGCTCAGGGCCAGGGGCTGTCCAGCCCTGAGTGTAAGGAATTGGGATTTCATTCCAAGTACAATGGGAAGACCACTGAAGAATGGAAGCAAGGTGACTTGATCGCTGTAACTTTGTGAAGATTAGATTACAGGTTGGCAAGAGTGCGCACAGGGCAACCAGTGAGAAACCCGCCACAGTTCTCTGGGGGAAATGGTGGTGTCTTGGATTCACGAGGCAGCAACACCTATGGAGAGAAGAGGGTCTGCAGGAGAACCAGATGTGAGGAGAAGAATCAAGGATGATTCCTAGAGTCTTGGCTGGATGCGTAGGTGTGCGTTTACACCATTCACTGAGATGGAAGGTAAAAAACATCAAGAGTTCTGTGCGTCTCTGCTGAGTCTGAGATGCCTAGCAGACACCCAAGTCAAGATGTCAAGTAAGGGCCTCCCTCTAGGGGGAAATTGGGAGTAATCAGTGCCCAGGGCACATGAAAGCCATGGGTCTATGAGCTCCTCTAGGGAGAGCATTGGGAAGAAGAAACAGAGGCCCAGGACAGTCATGGGAGCGTCCAGAGAAGAAGTAACCGAGAGCTGGAAAGAAAGGCAAGGCATGATATGGAAGCGAAAGGAAGAAAGTCGCAAGACAGAGTGACCAGCTGTCTGTGTTGAATGCTGTGCGGACATCCCGGGAGAGGAAGAGAGGTGACCTTAGGTCTGGTCGCACGGGGGTCATAAGACACTCTGATGAAGCACTGAGGGAGGAGCCCAGACCGGAGTGTGCTGAAGAGGCAAGGAGAGGCGAGAAAGCAGAGATGAGGGAGCATCCTTCCCAAAGCACAGCAGAGAAGCAGGGCAGTGACTGGAGCACAGGACGCTCAGGGGAGCATTTCTGGGGGATACACGAGCTTGAACGCTCACCCGCTACAGAGCGGGAGAAAACGGCAGTGTGGGAGTGACAGGGCATGAAATAGCCATCTCGGAGAGTCAGAAAACAAGTAATTAGGAAGTGGCCTCGGTCCTGCAGGGCTGATGCCCACCTTGAGGTCTGTGTAACCAGTGGATGCAGCTGTGAGGTTTCCTCCAGCCACTTGTTCCGGTGTGGCCATGAGCGGCTGAGGTCACCCAGGGTCAGAAGTTACTTACTCAGGCAAAGACAGGAGCATTATTCACAAAAGCCAAGACATGGAAACAACTGAAGTTTCCACTGATGGATGAACAGATACAGGAAACGCGTGTACACACACACACACACACACATATATGTATATATATGCAATGGAATGTCACAGGTACATACAAACCTTCAAGTTGCAAACTTTTCAAAGATGCGAATGTGCGTTCCATCAACGTCAGGCGTGAGTGGAATTGCCGCCTGCCCTCCGTCTCCTGTTGCTGAGGACCCTTCAGCTCTACCGTCGCCCACCTCCTCTCCCTCCTCCAGTCGGTAACTCTTCTTGCCTGTTCACTCGATGCCAGCCCCTGCATGCCAGCTGTTGTGCTGGACTACTGTGCTTTTCAAGGGACTGTACGGTAAAATTTTAAATGTTTTCTTTATTTTTTGTGTTTTTTTATGTATTATTTGTGTGAAAAGTATTCTAAACCCATTACAGTACAGTACTATATAGCCAGTTGTGTTAGTTGGGTACCGAGGCTAACTCTGTTGGACTTACGAACAAATTTGCCTTACGAACGTGCTCTCAGAACGGAACTCGTTCGTATGTAGGGGACTTACTGTATTCAGCCATAAAAGAGAAGGAAATCCTGCCATTTGGGACAACATGGATGGACCTGGAGGCTATCACGCTTAGTGAAATAAATCAGACAGGAAAAGATAAATCCTGTAGGATGTCACCTATAAGTGGAATCTTAAAAACAAACCAACAAACCACCTATAAGTGGAATCTTAAAAACAAACAAACAAACAAACTCACAGAAACAGAACAGACTGGTGGTCACCAGAGGCAGGAGGTGACGAGAGCAGATAAAGGTGGTCAAAGGGCACAAACTCCCAGTTATAAAATGAGTAAGTCCTGGGGATGTGACGTACAGCACGGTGACTACAGTTAACAATTCTGTAGTGTATATCTGCCAGCTGCTAAGGGAGTAGATCTTAAAAGTTCTCGCCACAAGAAAAAACTCTGTGTGGTGAAGGATGTTAAGTAGACTTACAGTTGTGGTCATCGTGTAATACACACACATCTCAAGTCATTAAAGGTATATGTCAATTATATCTCAGTAAGACTGGAGGAGAAAAATTATCTTTCACTTTCTTCCACTGTCTTTCAGTTGTGAAACGACAATAGCAAAGCTAACTAAAGAGAGATTGGAGGTACCAAGGCCAGCAGGCCCCAGTGTGGTTCCAACGTGAAAGGGTGCTGAGGATTCGGGCCTAACTCTGCCCTCTTTGAGGAGGAGAAAAAAAGGATGCTAACTTAGGGCTTTCACTACACAGATGACATGAAAACCTGTGTCTCTGTTCCTGTTTTCTCTCCCAACTCGATTCACATACGCTCCCAGACGTTTCTACTTATTTCTCTTTACATACGTCTTCTAAGAACAGCACGTGAACCTCCTTGTACGTTCCCACAGCTACTCAATAAAAAAAGGAATAAATCAGGTCACCTCATTTGCAAATGGCACCTGGATGTGGTCAGGTAGAGAATGACTGGTGTAAAATGGTATTAAAAGAAAGGAATACTGGGGCTTCCCTGGTGGCGCAGTGGTTGAGAGTCCGCCTGCCGATGCAGGGAACACGGGTTCGTGCCCCGGTCCGGGAAGATCCCACATGCCACGGAGCGGCTGGGCCCGTGAGCCATGGCCGCTGGGCCTGCGCGTCCAGAGCCTGTGCTCCGCAACGGGAGAGGCCGCAGCGCTGAGAGGCCCGTGTACCGGAAAAAAACAAAAAAACAAACGAGGGACAAGGGAGAGAAAAAGGCCACACTCGAACACCTAGGAACCTTTTGTTTTTTCTTTTTTTTTTTTTTTTTTGGTAAGGGAAGAGATTTTCTTTTATTGTAAAAAACACATAACATTACATTTACCATCTTAACCAGTTTTAAGCATGCAGTGCACTAGTGTGAAGTGTACCGGCATCGCTGTGCAGATCTCTAGAGCCATTTTGTCTTGCAAAACTGAAACTCTAGGGAATTCCCCGGGGCTCCGGTGGTTAGGAATCCGTGCTTCCACTGCAGGGGGCAACTAAGGGGGATTCCCTGTTCGGTGAACTAAGACCCCGCAAGCCATGCGGCGTGGCCGAAGAAAAAAACCCCAAAAACCTGAAACTCTATACTCTCAAACGCTTATGAACCTTTTCAGAGAGACCCCGCCCAATGGTCAGTGAGGCGCAGACAGGGTTCGGACCCTGACCCCAGGATGAATATTCTCGCCTTCGGAGAAGAGAGAGATGTGGTGTGAACAGAGGGTGGAGCCCCTTCTTCCCTCTCATGCACTTAAAGGCTGGGCCGAGAAGAAAAAAGGCCACAGCCAAGAGACATTTTACCAAAATGCCAATGTGCCGTGCACTCGTAGGGACCACAGGCATTGTTACTTCCAGCTGTGGACACATTCACGGCCATCACTACCTGACGAGAGTCATCCCTCACAAGATTTTCAGAGTTGGCCCCAGAGTTACCTTCACTTCTCTTTTTAAATATCAAACATACCTTGGAATCCTGAGACTATCTGGACAACATCTTCATACACCATCAGAGTAGCAGATCGTTCTGGAAGCAGGCCCAGGCTCAGCGAAGAAAACACTGCGGAAACAAGGATGGATACGAGGGAATTCAAACATTTAAATCAAGATGCCCACTCCAGTTTTTTAAGTACTCTGCATTCCTTGGATTCTCTGATTTCAACTCAGTCAGCAATATTGATTTTTCGCAGTGTGGCATAATAATAAATACATATTTGGTCTCTGCCTCTGGTTCCTGGCTCTTAAATCCCTTGTAATTTCCTGGGTGATCAGAGTATCTTTTGTTCTGCTGAGGAGACACCAGGTGGGCTCCTGGAGGCGGGCTGCTCACCGAAAAGGTCAAGCCATGATGAGAACCTTGGAACGTTCAGTCCCACCTGCCATCCTCCAGAGAGGACACAGGCGGTGGACAGCTCATGACCGATCATGACTGCTGCCATGACTGCTGAAGCTACCATGAAAGTCCCCAAGGTACGGGCTTTGGGGAACTTCAAGCTGGTGAACAAGTATGTGTGCTGGGAGGAGGGTACACCCCAACGCCACGGGGACAGAAGCCCCTTTTGGACCCTTCTGGGTCTCAACCTATTGTACCTCTTCATGTGGCTGTGTATCTGCATCCTTTATAATATCCTTTGTAATAAACCCGTGAATGTAACTGTCTTCCTGAGTTCTGTGAGCCATGATAGTAAGTGAACCCGGGGAGGGGCTCATGAGAACCTCTGATTTATAGCTGGTTGGTCAGGTGACAACCCGGGGCTTGTGTCTGAAGTGGTACTTGGTCTTGTGGGCCTGAACCCTTCACCTGTGGCTTCTGAGCTAACTCTGGAGAGTTACTGTCAGAACTGAATTGAATTGCAGGTCACCCAGTCGGTGTCCAGAGACTTGGAGAACTGGTTGGCTTGAGAAGAAACTCACCCATCGGGTGTCAGGAGTACTATAAACAGAGAGAAGAGAAACAGGTCTTCCTTTAAGTGTTATTAGCAAAAGGCTTTCAAAACGCCAGAAGAGTCCTGCAATCTCTCCTAGAGCAACTGCTTGCCCTACAATAGTCAACTATGTATTTTTTATTCGTTAGAAGCTGTTAGTAAAGTATCTGAACCTCCTCCCATTAGGAATCTATTAAAAGGTACAAGGTACACACTGCACGGATGTAAAACATTGGGTATTAACATTAAGAAAGACTTTAAATACGTGCTTAGATTACTGTGTGTCTCTTGATAAAAAAAAAAAAAACAACTTCCGTCCCTACTCTGGGGACTAATAAGATGACAGAACTTGTGCTATGTTTTAAAATTCTTGTTTAAGTACCTGGACTTCCAACTAAAAAATTCACAAAGCCTACACGTTTCTGGGGAGATCATGAATTTTAAGAAAAAAACAAATCAACATATTATGGAATAACAATAATCACTAACATTACTGAACCCTCACTAACATGTCAGGCATTATCCTAGGTGCTTTAATTTCGGTAATTTATTTAACTCTCAAAACAGCTTTATGAAATAGGTATTGTTAACATGCCCATTGGACAGGTAAGGAAACAGATTTATGGATAAGGAATTAACTTGTCCAGGACTCCGCAGCTGGTAAATACTGGAGCCAGGATTTGAACTCTGGAGTCTGACCTCGACTGCTATGCTTCACGGACTCAAATTCAAAGGCTTCTTGGACTCCATCCAGCCTAAGTCTCTAAGTTTAAAGAGGAGGAAAGGGAGGCCTAGAGAGGTAAAGTAACTTTCAAGGATATTAGGAACCGGAAATATCAAATGCTAAGAATATCAATTACTTGGCACAACTGGCTCTGGACAATGCTAGGGGCGACCAGTGAGCGGCTGGCCTTGGACATGACACTTCTCCCTACATATTTACTCCATTTATTTAGCTGCCAATATGTACAAGGCCCAGAGCTAGACGTGCGGAACAGATCAATGTTGGGGGCAGTCTGTGTCCTCAAGGGTTCTACATTAGAAGGAGACTTGGACGCACAACCAATAGCTGTAGGACAAGCAGAACGTGGCAAGTGCCATGACAAAGATAAGGATGCACCTCGGTGCTGTGAAAACAATCCAGCAGTTCCTTCAAATATTAAACAGAGAGTCACCACGTGACCCGGCAATTCCACCCCCAGGTATAGAACCAGGAGAACTGAGCATATATGTTCATGCAGAAACCTACACATGAATGCTCACAGCAGCATCAGTGATACTAGCCAGAAAGTGGAGACAACCCAACGGCCGTCATCTGATGGGCAGATAAACGGAACGTGGTCCATCCACACAACGGAATATTTTCACCCATAAAAAGGAAGAAAGTACTGATTCATGCTACAACATGGACAGACCCGGAAAACACCGTGCTAAGTGAAAGATGCCAGACACAAAAGGCTGACACACTGGAGGATTCCATTCGTCTGCAATATGTGGAACAGGCAAATCCATAGCGACAGAGGGATTAGCTGTTGCCGGGGGCTGGGGGGATGGGAAACAGCGAGTCAATCCTAATGGGCATGAGGGTTTTTTTGGAGGTGAAGCAAATACTTCTGGAAGTAGACAGTGGTGATGGTTGCACAACCTTGTGAATTATACACTTTAAAACGGTGAATCGTACGGTGATATGCATTATATCTCAGAAATAAATAAATCAAGCAAGCAAGGAAATAAAAAAGAATTCACCTTGGGGGTTTAAAGTTGGAAGAAAAATCTATACCAAGTTGGGGGAGGGGGGATCAGGTCCTGTGTGTGAGCCAGGACTGAAGGGAGGAAGCCTGACTTGGGTAAATCCTGCAGAACTACATCCCAGGGAAACTTAACCTTCTTTAACAGAGATCCCTTCACCCAAGGGCACAGGGCACCTACTGGCCAGGAAAGAAGAACCAGATTGCTGGTGCTTGTAGGGAACAGCTCACCTCCAGACTTCGGCTTTGCCCTCCCCGCCTCTCTAGGTACAGACCTGGACCACACTGCTCCCTTCAAGAGCTCACACAGAGCCTGAAGGCATTTCCTTGGCCCTGAAAACCTCTGTGTTGTCTGGCTTGGGGGACTCTGAGCTGGAATCACCTGTGATTGGTCTCTCGAGATGCGTGTGACCATTACAGGATGTTTTGAAACGTTTCTTGCCTATAGCATTTGGTGCTTCCAAACATCAGACATCTGCTCCGGCAAACTCCTCTGCAAACCCTATTTCATATACGAGAAAAGATGATTTCTTGTAATGACTATGATGAGACGTGGGTGGTAGAGACACCTGCAAGGACTTCCTGGGCAGGAGGTGGCAGAGACGCCTCAGACCTGCAGGCAGACAGTATATTACCCATCAGAGAGAAGATGCTGACTGCTGTCCTGTTTTTTGATAAGGAGGGAGAAGGGAACATCTAACTCTACCTGGGAGAGGCTGGAACACTTCTGAGCGCAGAGAACAACCACACTGGGAATTAACGGATAGAAGACAAGCTTGCAGAGAGAACAGTAAAGGGACAACAGTGCAGACAAGCACAGAGCGGGTAAAACGCCAGATTCCTTCAGAGAATAACAAACTGCCCAGGGTGACCAGACCGTGAGAAACGTAGGGAGAAGCGGCTGGGGAGGAGGTCCCTGTGTTCTGTTTAGTCTAAACTTGATCCTGAGGACATCAGATGCCTTTAGGCAGACATATAACGTAGTTAGACAGATATATATATACAGGCACACCTCGGAGATGTTGCGGGTTCAGTTCCAGACCACCCCAATAAAGCGAATACCGCAATAAAGGAAGGCACGTCAATGTTCTGGTTTCCCAATGCATACAGACGTCACGTTTATATTATACTGCCGTCTATTAAGTGTGCAATAGCCTCAGGTCCAAAAAACACCAGATATTCCTGAATTTACAAGTACTTTATTGCTAAAAAGTGCTAACCATCATCTGAGCCTTCAGGGAGTTGTAATCTTTTTGCCAAAGTAACGAAAACCACAGATCGCCATAACAAATATAATAATAATGAAATACTGGGAGAATTACCAAAATGTGACACAAACACTCAATGGGCAAATGCTCTTGGGAAAATGGTGCCGATGGACTTGCTCAGTGTAGAGTTGCCACAAACCTCCAATTTGCAAGAAATGCAACATCTGCAAAGTGCAATAAGATGAGGTCTGCCTGCATATATATATGGATGTATAAATATACATCCATATATAAATACATATATCTAATATATAAATATGTGAAATTATTATATTATAAAAATAATATAAATATATATTTAAAATACATTTTAAGACACTAATGGTCAGTAATGTAAAGGGCGTTTTGAAGGGGTCAGACTGAGCTGGACAGAGGCCACTGCAGTAGCCCTGAACTGTTGCAAAAGCCCTGAGCTATAGAGCTCGAAATAATTAAGATGTGGAATCACAGTCTTTAGTGGATGGATGACACTTCATATAGCTAAATTTGTTCCTACCTGCTACCAAAGGTAAGGGGTACTCTCCTTTTGCTGTGGTTCCCTGGTGCCCAATACGTACCCCCTTCCATGCAAGGGGAAAAAAAACCCCACATCCTCCAGGAACTACTGTCAAGGAGGAGAAAAGAAATCTACTCTCAAATCTCATAAGAACGCGTATGCAAACAAAACCACGTGCGGACATGTAGTAAAGAAATTATTTTTTAGTTTCAAATTCTAAAAATATTTTAGAAGAGGCTCCCAATTCTTCTCTCCTCCTCGCTCAATTACCTGGAATACCAAAAGTGCACCTCCAACAATAGGCGTGAAAACAATAGTATACTCTGTTTTTCACAGCAGACCAGCCTAAGTTTTGCTCACGTTTTCTGTTAGATTCTAGTTAAGAGGATCTTGTTATGCTGACAGGGCAAGCAGAGAAAAAGAAAGACGTGGGAGGGTCCTTGAAAATTATTCGGTCTAATTGATTTAGTTTTAGAAACTAGAGATTTGGGCTCAGAAAGCTGTGATGGGCCCCCATGTGTGGGCAGAGCTGGGGGCGGGCAGGCCTAGAACCCAGGCATCTTCAAGCCTAGTCCAAAACTCTTTGAATGAAACTACATTTTTTTTTTACCATTATTTACTCATTTAAGAAGAATGGATATTATGAAAATGGTTGCCTTTTTCTCAAATGATCATGTTAACAAAGTCAAAACAAATGTAATTAAAGTACAGTCCGTCCTTATTTGTCGGTTCAGTATTTGCAAATGTGCCTACTTGCTAAAGGTTATTTGTAACCCCAAGTCAATACTTGTGATGCTTTCTACGTGTACGTACAGAGGGGCCAAAAGTCTGAGTCTCCTCCCAGCTGAGGTCGACCAAGGTGATGGACGCTCTGCCTTCTCGTTTCAGCTCTCACACCGTAAGCATCCTTCCTGCAATCAATGTAGTGCCAAGTTTTTGCATTCTTGTGCTTTTTGTTTGTGATTTCCCTGTTTCAAACAGCCCCTGAGTGCTGGCCCAAAGTGCTGTCCAGTGTTTCTAACTGCAGGAGGCTGGGATGTGCCTTATTACACGTTAGAGAAGCTTCCCTTAGCCATGAGTTACGGTGCTGTTGGCCATGAGTTCAAGGTTAATGAACGAACAATATATATTGAGTCAGGTATCTTGCAATAGCAACACACATCAAACAAGGAGATGTACTGATCAGTGGATGAAAACGTGACCAGAGGCTCTAAGGAACCTAACCCTGCACTTCACCCGGGAGCAATGTCTCAGGATTCACGAACTCAGTGTTCACGGTGACTCTGCAGAACATAACTCCTGTGATGGTGAGAATCAGTGGTATCTTGTGCTGCTGCCCGCCCCCCGCCCCCAGCAAAGGTGGAGTTGCGGTGTCTGGATACCATTTAGACTTCCCCCCGGGTTGTTTCCAGTGATTTCTCAGTGTGAAAAATGGGGGAGGTCAAACATTTTCTTTAGCAAGAACCTAACAAGGACCACCTTTCTTATCGTGCTGGCCTTCCCAGGGTTCTGCCCCAGGCCCACTCCCCTCCACTCTCTGGGTGAGATCACTGTTCTGAGTCTCCCTTAAAAGCTGCTGATGACCCCAAGCTCCACCTCCACCTCCAAACCTCTTAAACCCCAAACTCTTTTCAAACTAAAGCCCGAACACACTTGGCGTCCCAGAGGCAGCTCCAATCCAATCCATGCTAAATTCATCACCAACTACAATCCCGACACGCACCCCTTTCTCTCCATCTCCCCACCTCCACTCCCACTTCCACCCACCTTTGCCTGAGCCCCAAGCCTGGAGAGAGGGGTGCACACGGGAGGGAGGAAGAGGGCTTCTTTCAGCCGATGGCATTAATCGATCAAGTCAACTCGAGGGAACCACACGGTGGCAGGTCTCCCAAGCCCACTGCCCATCTGTTACTCCATCCACTCCATCCACTCCATCAGCAGCCAGAAACCCGAGACTCAACTTCCATTTCTTCTCATTCGTCCCTTCCCTCACATCTCTCCCACCCATTCTCCAAGGCTTTCTGGATTTTACCTGCTAAATATTTCTCAGGTTTATCTCCTTTTCTCTAACATTTTGCTAAAGGATTTCCTCAGTTGTACCTATTTCAAATCCACTTTCCATAGCTCTCAAAGCAGTGGTCCCAAACTATAGTGAACGTTTTTATCCATAAACACCCTGGGGGGGCGGGTAGGAGTTGCTTGTGAAAACGCAGATTCCTGGGTCCACCTGCCCAGTCTGAATGGCTGAGTCCTGGAATCCGGATCTTCTTACAAGCACCTTCTGATGCTAATATCTACTCATCCTCAAGACTCAGCTCCCCTCTCAGCCTCTCTAGGAAGCCTTCCTTCATTTGCTCACCTAGGCCAGTGAACTGGTCCCCAGCATCCCCGTAGGCACCTACATCTATCAGAGCATTGATCCCATCAGGAGGCATCGGGTTCTGTGGCTGACGTCATAACTAAACGATGAAGCCCCTAGGGGCGAGTTCTGCGTCTTTAGATCTATATCCTCAGTGGCCAGGGCACTGCCGGGCACACAGTAGCTACTCAATAAGTGTAAACTGAACTTAAAGAGAATTTTGTGGCTGAGGGTAGATGCTGGGGCTGGAAAAGGCGGGCACAGTCACACTTAGCTCCCATGTGCCCCAGGGGCAGCAGGGACCCTGACGGGGCGTGTCCAGTGGCACACAGGTGAGCACTAACGTTGGCATTTTGCCAGGCACTGTGTTAGATGCTACACGTTTGTCAAGCCCCTACTATGTTGTAGGTACTGTAAGCTAGTGCACCTGCATGAACCACTTTTTACTCAGAACCACTCTACTAGGTGGTATCAGCTCCCTTTTGCAGAGACTGGCATCAAAGCTGGAGGGGCTCAAGCACAGACCCAGAGCCAGAACCCAGGTCCAAAGCCCATGCTCTTCCCACCCCCCCCCCCCCCCCACCCGCCGCACCACAATCGCGAGGCAGGTAATGTGGTCCAGGCAGGAGATGGAGCCTGAGGTGAGGGGACTGAAGCGGCACGGTCTGCTGCTTCCCACCTACTCCATCCCCAGCTGAACCCACGTCAGGGACCATCCTAGCCCCTTGTGGTAGACCGGCTGCTTTGCAGTGGTGAATGGTAATGTGCTATTGTGATTTATAATAAGTAATATATATTTGGTCTTGGTCTCATCCCTGCCTCACAGCTCCTAAAACCCTTGGAATTTCCTAAGTGATAAGGGCAATAAAGGTATCTTTTGTTATTTATAACAAGCCACTTACCATGGGAGTTTCAGTTAATATAGTAATTTTTGGAAGGCCCCTAGATAACCCAAGGATGGGGGCTGGTTGCCAGGGGAAGGAACCATGTGATTAGAGGGCTGGAACTTTCGGTCTCATTCCCCGCCCCACTGAGCTCCAGGCAGGAAAGGAGAGAGGGCTGGAGGTTGAATAAATCACTAATGGCCAATGATTTAATCAGTCATGCCTACATAATGAAGGTTCCATAAAAAACCAAAAGGGTGGGGTTTGGTGAGCCTCTTGGTTGGTGAACACTTGGAGGTGCTGGGAGGGTGGTGTACCTGGAAGGGATGGAAGCTCCACACCCCTTCCCACAGACCTTGCCCTACGCGTCTCTTCCATCCAGCTGTTCCTTTAATAGCCTTTGTAATAAACTGGTAATCTAGTAAGTACCCAGCTGGTGTCACAGAATCCGCAAATTGCTGGATGTGTGGCAAAACACCCATGTTTGGTGATCAGAAGTGGAGTAGAGTGTTGAGAGGGGAAGAAACACACAGCAGTGTTCTTCCTGAGCAGGTGAGAAAGGTGGGAAAGAGAAAGACAGTCTCACCGTCATTCCCCACCTTTTGGCCAGCCTTGGTCTCAGACCCTGAAGCAAGACGAGAAAGCCCCACTTCAGAGCACCGCCCCGATCCCACCGGCTGGTTACGATCAGTAAGGTACAGAGCGGAACGCTGGGGAAATGAGTTCCATTAAATGGATGGTAACGTACAACCAGCTTCATACCGGGATCCCACCTTTTCCTGCACATAAGGGGCCCCAAAAGCTAAGGCAGTGAATGAACAAGTATTTTCCTGATTGTCTGACTTAACCCTTAACACTTACAAAATTGTTTCTATGTCTGACTCCATCCCTAGCCTGACCATAAGCCCTGTTTTACAGAAAGGTTAAGACCACCTTACCGGGTAACCGGATTGGCTTCCACGGGGCAGAGTTTGGCACGTAGGCGTGCTTTGTGGCGGTGACAATCAGCTGACTGCCCAGCTTATACTGGAATTTGAGGAAGGCGACGCCATCTGTCCCTGAGGTGCCAGAGGCGATGGAGACCTGGTTCGTGAAAATCTCAATGAGGGCATCGGGGACGGGCTGATGGGTGCTGGCGTCACTGATGTGGACCTTCAGGGTGACCTCTGGAAGAAGGACAGAGCAACAAAGAACAGTGGCTATTAATTGGGCAATTCCAACAGTGATTCTGCTATAACCGCGATAGGTAGTAGAAAGTGAGATAGGCTAAGAAAATCTCGATCTACATCCAAAATATAAATCATTTTAACCGGGAATGTTCTCTTCTTAGAGGTCCTTTTTTCACTTTACATGATTTCTTCCCTTCCTCAAAACCACTGCCCATAACAAACTACTTTCCCCCTGGCTCCTCCCGGCTCACACGAACAAATAATTGAGAGGAAATTTCTATCCCTTTAAATAAACACAATGCTCTTTTATCCTGCCCAGCGCTGCTGGCAAACACAGCCTAAGCAAGGCTTGGGGCTGCTACAGAAAGACCCTGCAGGTGCTAAGATTTGCAGCAAAATTCAATGGTCCTGGTGAACACGGATGTGTAGAGCTCAGGGTTGCTGTGCTAGTAATCATGAAGACGTTACTGAAAAGTAGTCAAAAATACCTTTAAAAGGGAGGACACACAGTGGAGAAGGTCAGAAGAAGAAAAAAATAAAAGTAAACATTTGAAAAGATGGCTGAAGTTGAGTTAGTAGTATTGGCAAAACCAGAAAACGGATGTGGGAAACGGACTCCAAATTAACGGTAAAAATTACACTGGAATGAATACTTTTCATTTATTCATACAAGAGATGTGTATTGAACTGTTACCCCACCCCTAGAATCATAAGCAACTGTGCACAGCTACAGCGGTGAAGGGAAGGGAGTAGACAGGTAAGTGCTATGCCCAGGGGGCATCTGGTGGAGGCACCAAGGGGGCACTTACAGAACAGCACAGGCAAAGGCCCAAAGGCAAGCGAAAGCCCTGCTTCCTGGAGAAACGGAAATAGGAAATAGGTTCTGAGAGCTGGAGGGGGAGTGTGAGGGGTACAAAGCCCAGGGAAAGACAAGGCTCAAGGGGCCAACAGGGGCCAGATCAGATGTGGCTTTCTAAGTGACCTAAAAGGATCGTTCTTTATCCTTCATTGTTCTTTATCTTTATCGCTTTTCCACCTTGGTAACTCGCTGGAAATCCAATTTATGCGTAGAAACACCTGGTTTTGGACAAAGGATGGACTCAGGGATTGGCAAGACTGGAGACTGAGCAAATAGTTAAAAGATTTCTGTAATAACCCATCAAGAGATGGTGGTGGACCATGGTGGACATCAGTGAAGGGATGCTGATTCCAGATATATTCTAGAACGATCAGTGTATTCTGCTCCAAGAAACCCCCTTTGCTAAGGTATGAAGGGAGTAAACGGTAGCCAGTGACCTAAGTTCACTAGCCGCTTAGAGGCGCTACTTGCCATACATTGTGAGCTGCCTCAGTTCTGAAAGCCTTCCTGGTGATTTGGGAGAGGGACGTGGGACAAGGAACCGGTGAGCAGGGAGGCTCACGTTTAAAGAACCACTGGAGAACCTCTGGCTCGGTGGAGAGACCATTGGGGAGGTCAAGCCTGGCTGGGGGCAACCTGAGAGTGAGGGGAGGAGGCGTCCAAGTCCCATGGGAACTGCCCAGCGTGCATCTCTAGCGTTCTAGGCAATTCACACTCTAGGTTTGACCCTCGGCTCTACCAAGCTCTAGCCACATGGCCTTGGGCAAGTTACTTATGGTTTCCAGGTCTTAGTCTCCTCATCTGTAAATGGGGGATGATAACGACATATATCTCAGTATAATTACAAACACAAGCTAGTGCCATTACGTTATTCCAGTCACTATGCTTGAAAGCATTCGGTCACAGTGTCCAAGGGTCCCAGGACAGGGCACAGGGAGGAGAGCTGGAGGGGAAAAGGGTATGAAACTAAGTGGAGGGATGAGACATCCTTCTCGGGGGCTAATAAGTCAATATCCCAAGCTCTTCCCCAACTGGGGCCACTACACTGACTAGAGCTTCTTTCCGTTCGAGAACTTCCACCTTGGTAACTTGCTGGCGATCTCATGATGCGAAAGCAACCTTTTCAATACTGCAAATTTCACTTAATCGATCATTTTCTCACCCTTTTTTCACATACTGATGAGATAGGCTGGGAGCCAGGACCCTTTAGCAGAATGACTGCACCTGGACAAACGTCTCCTTGAGCAACAGAATAGAAAGAAACTATAAAGGAATAAAAAGTAACTGCACGCATGCACAGTTGGGGCAATTATGAACAATAAGATACAAAAGGCCACACACCAACCGCCACTTCTTAGGGGCCGGGAGCAAAATCAGGGCCCTGTGCATGGTCCCTGCACACAGCACCAGCAAGGGGGTGGGCAGACCACCGAGGCGACGTGTCCTGCCCGGCCCAGAGACCTGCCCCTGTTGTTACCCCATTTAAGGAACCAGTTCACCCCTCCTCGGGGAGTGAGCAAGAGCCCCTATTACTTGCTTCTGCTCCCTCGTGCTGCAGCCTCCCCAACAGAACCTTGCCTGAAGTTTTCGGCTGGCCCCTCCTCAATTTCTACTGATTCAAGAGTCCAAGGGCTCGGGCAGTATCACTTACTTAATCCATTTCTTGACTAGATGACCCTACGGAACACCTAAAGAATCCTAGACCTTGGTGCTATATAAGGTCTGCACCAAATAAATCTCTCAAAACCTTGTAGAGGGGCTTCCCCGGTGGTGCAGTGGTTAAGAATCCGCCTGCCAATGCAGGGGACACGGGTTCGATCCCTGGCCCAGGAAGATCCCACGTGCCGCGGAGCAACTAAGCCCGTGCGCCACAACTACTGAGCCCGCGTGCCACAACTACTGAAGCCTGCGCGCCTAGAGCACATGCTCCGCAACAAGAGAAGCCACCGCAGTGAGAAGCCCGCGCACCCCAACGAAGAATAGCCCCCGCTCGCCGCAACTAGAGAAAGCCCGCGCGCAACAACGAAGACCCAACGCAGCCAACAATAAATAAGTAAGTAAATAAAATGCCTTAAAGATAAAAAAGCCAATTGATGAAACCATTTGTGGAAAGACAAAAAAAATAAAACCCAAAAACCTTGTAGAGAAAAAAAGTGCTACAGAAACTGAACCTGGTTACTTCATACTACAGGAGAAAACTGCCAAAAGAGATAAAATCAACATCAAGAAAATCAAGGATATGGCATTACAAAACATACTTAGTTGATTCCTTCCAATCTTACCATTGTTATCTTAATGCAGGTTTGCAGTATGTACAAACACGCATTTGTTTTCTTATTGAACTGGGGTCTTCCTTGTCCCCAGGTGGTATGGGAAGTTATACATGAATTAACATGTGCGTTAGCAGAAATCCTCTCAAACAGGGCAAGTGGGAAAGTGGCTTTGTAGCGTTGCAGTGATCTATGTAATCTCATGGTAGTGCAACATTTACTAATAAGTGGGATTACAAGGTTTCTGCTTTCTCTTAACTGTTTGCTGAGAAGGCAAAAGCAGCTGAGATTTGGAAAAAGCTAAAGGATTTGTGAATGAACACAAGAAAGGAGTTCTCCTATAATCAACGTCCTAGATTCTACCACTTGAATTGCTTCTAAAACGGGAAGCCTAGTTTATGTTCTGCAATTGTAGTCCTTGGAAGAGATTATGTAGCTACTTCTTTTGGTGTGCTAGGATGTGAAAACATGTCACTATAGTTAAGAACTTACTACAGACCACTGGGGTATCATATTTTTAAAACTTTTGCAATTTGCTTTATTCATATGACAGTACAGCACGAACAGCCCTCTTGTTCAGTGGTTCTATATCTAGTTCATTTTTTTAGAAATGGACTTTATCTTCCAGAGTAGTTTTAGGTTCACAGCAAAATTGAGTGGAAGTCACAGAAATGTCTCACTGGGGTATCATTTTTATAGAAATACTTGTATTATCCATTCAACAGCAAATAAAATTATTCCCACTAAATAACAACCAGGGGAGTGATCTTATGACGAGGTGGAACACTATTAACTATTTATTAATCTCATCTTGCAGATAAAAGGAAGCCCCTATACACGGCCACAGACCTAAATGTGCATTAAGATCCACTCCTGGGCGTACATCCGGAGAAAACTAATTCGAAAAGATACACGCACCCTAATGTTCATAGCAGCACTATTCACAATAACCAAGACCTGGAAGCAACCTAAGTGTCCCTCGACAGATGAATGGAGAAAGAAGATGTGGTCCATATATACAATGCAATATTACTCAGCCATAAAAATGAATGAAATTACTTTTTTGATATGATATCACTTATATGTGGAATCCAAAACATGGCACAAATGAATTTATCTACAAAACAGAAACAGACTCACAGACATAGAGAACAGACTTATGGTTACCAAAGGGGAAAGGGGGGGAGGATAAATTAGGAGTTTAATAATAAATTAATAAATTAGGCATTAGCAGATACAAGCTACTATATACAAAATAGATAAGCAACAAGGCCCTACTGTATAACACAGGGAACTATATTCAATATCCTGTAATAAACCATAATGGAAAAGAATATGAAGAAGAATATATATACGTATGCGTATATACATATATATATATATGACTGAATCACTGCTGTACAGCAGAAATTAACACAACCTTGTAAATCAACTATACATCAATTAAAAAAAAATAAGATGCACTATGTTTCTTTGTTGGTCATGACAGCTGATGTAACCTGCTGAGACGGGGCACCTGATTATTAATTCGAAGCTGGGACATTAGTCTTTTACCCTCTACCCTGAACATCCATCAGCAAGTTCTGCTGATTCTGATTCCGGAATATAGATCTCAAAGCCGGCCTTTTTCCCATCCCTTGTTAACACTGCCCTATCTCAGGCCGTGGAAATCTATCACCCAGACTGCTGTTCAGCCTCTTCACAGAAATTGCCACTGTCTCAAGACCTGATCCCTGAGCTCCCACCGAAGCCAGTATTTCAGGGAGCCACCTGAAATACTGATCTCACCACTTCCTGTCCCCCTTCAAACCCGACAGTTCTCCCCACCAAATGTGGCCGAGGGCCAGATGTGGCCAGCTGCCTGTTTTGTGTGGTCCATAAGCCAAGAGTGGTTTTTCCACTTGTAAATGATTGGGGGAAAAATAAATTCAAAAGAATAGTGAAATGAAAATTACCTGGAACTTGAATTTGTGTGCATAAATAAAGTTTTATTGGAACACAGCCATGCCCAGTGATTGACATATCGTCCAAGGCGGTTTTTGCATTTCGATGGTGGAGTTCAGAAGTTTTGACAAAGACCTGAGGCCTGCAAAGCCTGAACTATTTACTTTCGGCCCTGTAAAGAAAAATCTGCCCACCCCTGACCTACACGATCCATTTTAAGGCACCCAAGGTCCTCCACAATCCAGTTCCACCTGATCCCCACATACCACAGGCCCCAGACACTGTCCCCTACGTTTCCTACTTTCCTTCCTGCTGCTGCCTCTCATCTGTGTAGGAAATGCCGTTGTCCAACTTCGCTCTCCTGTCGCTAATGCCTGTTCATCCTTTAAAAGCCCTAGTTAAGGTTTATTTGAGAAACTGCTCCCAACTCACCAACTGCTCTCCACACTGGGTTAGAGGCCCCTCACCTGGGTCCTCAGCACTGCATACACTCAGACTGTTCCCTCTCTGTTTCCATCCCAGCCCGCTCTTATTGCACACCAATAATGTGGGTAGACAGCGGTGAATGGACCCCCAATGCTGAGGAGCTCTTGGCTTTAGACATTAGATAAATAAAGACCAAGTATAATTACAAACTGGGAAAAATGCCTCCAAGGAAAGCTGGGTACCACAGGACAGCAGGATGGAGGAGAGCCGAATTTCAACTGCGAAGGCCTTTCAAGGAGATGTCACGTAAGCTCAGGCCTGAAGGATGCACAGGAACCCACCAGGCAAGGGGGCGCAGGCGGGGCTACAGACACCTGGAGGTGAGAATGACCTGGTTGCTTAAATGGAGTTAGGACCAACGTGGAGGGAAATTCCGGAGAACAGCTAACCGTCTCCTAAGACTGCAGTGTGGGAGCCACCAGCCACAGGGGGGAGTGTCAATTTAAGTTTAAATTCATTAAAATGAAATTAAATTAGAAATTGAGCTCCTTGGATACACCAGGCACATTTCAAGTCCTCAAGCGCCATGTGTGACCAGTGGCTCTCATACTGGACAGCACAGAGAGAACATTTCCACCAACACAGAAACTTCTACCAGACGGCACTGATGATGCATTACAAACGCTCACCTCAGAGTCTGAGTAAAGAGATCCAGGGTATCTGGGTGGCTCAACAAACTCCCAAGGAAAGCACATCAAGTGTGATTCTGCAGCCCCCCTGGATCTGACCTTGACTCGAGGCCCCTGCAGTGACTTTCAGGTTCCATGTGTTCTCCACCCCACAGCCAAATTACCTCCCAGACTCAGCTCCTACACGGCTCCCACCCCCAATTCAAGGAGCTGCAAGGGGGCAGGCTCTTTGGGCTGTTTCTTTCCTCGGCAACCTCCCCCCACAAACCCATTCCCCGGGGCTCCCTCCCTGACCTCCTGAGCCTATGCTTAAATGAGGCCTTGACTGACCACTAGTTATGTCTTTTAAACTTTTATTATGGAAATGTTAGAACACATATAAAAGTAGAAAAAACAGTATGAGGATCCCCCCAGTATTGATAAGCTTCAAATATCAACTTTCTACCATTCTTGTCTCATCTGTGCTCCCCGCACCCAATTTTCCCTTCCCACTCCCCCTTCCCTTCCCTTCCCTTTCCTCCTTCCTTTTGTCATTCTTTCCTTCCCTTCCTCATTTTTTTTTTCTGAAACATTTTGAAGCAAATCCCAGACATCATAACATTAGGTCACATTATTTCCCCATAAATACTTCAGTTTACAACAGATGAGGATTTTTAAAACAAATACCCCAAATGCCATTAACAGGCCCAGTTTATAGAACCACCTCTCTATATTGTCTCATACCCAGCAAATCTTCAATTTTCTCTGATTGTTTCAAAACAATCGTTTTCACAATTCTGCCCATCCTCTCTAAAATGTCAATCCCAGCGTCTCCCTGAACTTCTGATATTATCATGCTCTGCCTTCTCTTCTATGCGTTACACTTATCGATTCTAACATGTTTCTAATTTATATGTGTATTAACTGACTCTTCTGGGACATAAACTTTGAGAGAGCTGTTTTGTCTGTTCCTCTTCCCTTCTTTACTCAGGTATCCCAAGCACATAGAATAGTCTCTGGCACATAGGCCCTCAATATCTATGCTGAATGAATTACTAAAAGTAACAAGCATTTCTGGGTATCATCTGGTATATGGCCTAAATATACCTGTTTTTTGTTGTTGTTCCACTGATTTCTTATTCATTTTTGCTTTATTATTATTACTATTAATTGATTTATTTTGTTTTGGCTGTGCCGCATGGCTTGCGGGATCTTAGTTCCCCCACCAGGGACTGAACACAAGGCCACGGCAGTGAAAGCGCTGAGTCCTAACTACTGGACCACCAGGGAACTCCCCATCATTACTGGGTTTTTTTTTCCTCATTATTTTTTTAAATAGAAACTATCAAAATTCATTTGAGGAGCATTAATCAATCCAGATAACTAATTAATTGTACTTAATCGAAAAATATTTATTGATCAGCTATTATGTGCTTGATATTACACTAGGGACTGTGGAAGATGAAAAAGAGAAGAAAAAAGACATGGCTACTGTTTTTAAGGAGTTTACAGTGTTTTGGGGGGTAAGGGTGGGGAGAGGTAAGACCGATCCACGTGCCAGAGAGCAAAAAGGCTGAAGCTGGATAAGACAGAGGAAAAAAAAATAGAGCAAAAAAGAGACTAAGAGCGTCTGGAGTTTACAAACACAAACACAAACTAACAAAGAAAAAAGATCTGAAAGTACCTAGAGAAGTAGAGGTGATGTAGGGGTGATATTAACAATTTAAAAAGGGGCACCATTGGCTACACAAGCATGTATGGTGTGAATACTGGCCGTGATCATGGTTCATTGAATTCAATGGGGCAATGCTTCTTGGAAGAGAAGCAAGTTGAAGCTGAGACTGGAAGGGCGGGTGGGAAGATGAACCCTGATGGCCAGCCCAGCATTTTCGGAAGATTTCAGTATGTTCCTGCATCACATGTTTGGTCTAAGGCAGAAGCCAGAGACTTGTTTTCCCAGCCGCCCTGGTAGCTAAGATGGAGGAATGGATTTTGACCTTGCTAACCTAACTTCTGCCAATCTACTCCACCCTCATGCTGGATTTTGATTTAGAAGACAGCAGGTGCTAGAGCAGGTGCTAACAACAAGGCCCTACTGTAGAGCACAGGGAACTATGTTTAATATCTTATAATAAACTATAATGGAAAAGAATCTGAAAAATATGTATACATATAACTGAGTCATCTTGCTGTACACCAGAAACTAACACAACATTGTAAATCAACTACACTTCAATAAAATTTTAAAAATAATAAAAAAGAAGAAGGTGCTTTTCCTGACCGAGGGAGACGTCTGGATGGGGGCAGCCGTGTGAGCGGCCCCGTCTCAGGGCAGGAGGGCAGTGAGGTGGTCCCAGCTCAGTCTCCTTATATGGCTGTGCACTTCGTCCTCACAGGAGTTTTGTGAGCTCCCTAGCTGGAGTGGGAAGCGGTGGGTTGCACCCCTCAGGTTCTGTGCTGTCCTGGGATGACTCTATACGACAGAGGACCATCTCTTTGAAATTGCACCCACCTGGTTCTCCTCCCACCCCCTGGCCTTCCTTCTCAGTATCTGTGATGGTTAATGGTATATGTCAACCTCACGGGGCCATAAGGGCGCCCAGATGTTTGGTCAAACATTATCCTGAGTGTGCCTGGGAGGGTGTTTCTGGAGGAGATGAACATTTAACTAACCAAAGCAGCTCAGCCTCCCTCATGTGGGTGGGGCTCGCCAATCAGTTGAAGGGCTGAAGAGAACAAAAAGGCTGACCTTTCCCAGAGTAAAGGGAGACTTCCTCCTGCCTGCCAGCCTTTGAACTGGAACATCGGCTTTTTCCTGCTTTCAGACTTGAGCTGAAATTTCGGCTCTTCCTGGATCTCAAGCCTGCCAGCCTTTGAACTAGAACTTACACCACCAGCTCTCCTGGGCATCCAGCTTGCTGACTCACCCTATAAACCTTGGGACTTGTCTCCATAATCACGGGAGCCAATTCCTTAGAATAAATCTCTTCCTAAATGTCCGTGCATCCTACTGGTCCTGTTTCTCTGGAGAACCCTGAAAACCACAGTCCCCATCAGGGGTTCCAATTCTGCAGCACGGTGGGTGGACCCGTGGGTGTGTGGCTCAGACCTCTTCTTGCATCACACCTCCACTAGGATTCAGAACTCCTTTGCTCTTGGCAGGTTGGAAGAGTTTGACTCTGCAGGCACGAACCAGTCCATTTTCGAAGAGCACCTGCTTGATGGGTAGAGCACTAAACATTCTCTTTTAGTCCAGCATGACCTTCTCAACATCTCCTTTCTATTGGCCACAGACTCAGAACTCAATGCGACAAGTCTGTTTCAGACTGCTGGTTGGAGAGGAGGCACCCACACAGCAATTTAGAGCAAACATAAAGGCAGGGCCAAGAGGAAGGAATCGCAGTGCATCCTTCACAGGTGCAGTTTAACAGAACTGCCTGCAGACACTGGGAGGCCACGCAGCAAGCATGCCTTGTCTTCTCCCCTTTCAGCTTCAACTAATAATTCACGGCTTTAGTTATTTTTCTACAAATGACAGAAGCCAGTTATTTCGTAACTTCTCACGCAGACTCCAAAACCAACATTCTCCATCTAACAGTCACCTGCTAACAGGTACTACTCCGGATCACAGCGCCCTCTGTGGCTGTCACTGGGAGCACAGCTGAGAGGACCACTCTCGCCGGCGGAACGAACAGCCTCCGGGCTGTTCGAACAAACTCTGGCTCATCCTGCAAGGGAAAGTGAAGCCTGTGGGCTCCATCTTTTTTTTTTTCTTTCTTTCTGTGAAGATTTTGGCTCCCTCGGACCATTCTTCATGCCTTTTTATATTCCCTCAAATTGGCCTTGATTCTGGGCTTTTAATTTTTTTCTTCCCTTTTGCTGTTTAGAGCTGTTGGTTTCCACAGCAACCCACCTCGTTGGGAACCCAGTGTTTGCTGGGTTGGCCGTGGGGCTCTGTGGAAAGAAAGTCCATTTCCACCAGCAGATCAAGCAAAGGCTTTTATCCCAAGCTGCCTGGACCCCCTGTGGCTGCCAACCACCAGGGAAAGCAGCAGAAAAGCAAGTCACTCGACTCAGAGCCTCCAGCACTGTAATTAGTTATACTTAACCCAAATTCAGGGGAGTCACAACGGATTTCCATCTCTTAAGTCAAAATATAAAAAATTACTCGTTCACTTAAAAACATTTTCTAAATGGGAGGTTACTTTTAAAATGTTACCAGAACTTTGCTCTAAGAGATCCTGCCCTATATTACTTGGTGCTAACGCTTAACAGTATCCGTATACGTGGAATTGCCAGTCCTTATACAGCAATTCCAGGTACATCCTGAGCTGCCCAACATGTGAAGGGGCAGCTTTCTATCCACTTATTTGATTTCTTTTAGAAACATGGAAGGTTTACCTTGCTTTGTAACCTGATGAGAGGAGAATGCGCTTAGTTACACTAGTGTTTCCTTATAATTTATTTTCTCTGGTCTCACAGAACGTACATGCATCTTATATAGTGCTCGATTTTATTTTCTTCCCCAAATTAGTGACTCATATCCTTCAAGCAAATTATGTTTTCTAAAAAAGACCTATCCATAATATTATAGATTGTATAATATTAGCTATCATCTATAATATCGTGCATTATATAATCTGTATTAACATATATTATTAATATATCAGTTATGAATAAATTATATTAATATAGTGTATACATATGTTATATGATAACAATACAGCAATATTAATAATCGCATTATATATTAATTATATAATTATACTAGGTATTAATATATCACATGCATTAGATACTAACATTAGTTATATTCTGTATTATATAAATTAACATATAGTGTACTACAGGATGTTATATAAATATGATGACATATTCTTATATTGATATATTATCTATTATATATAATAAAGTATACAATATAGCTCAATAAAAATCTGCTACAGTTTGTACATCCTAGGACTCCCTTATACCCAGTTTCTAGCTGCACTAAAGCGTTTGGCAATTTTTGTGTATTTTCATCCTAAAAATAATATTCAGTTTGGTATATTCTGCGAAGAAGAGAAGGGACAGATGCAGGCAAGTGTCGGGGGACACATGTGCTGGCACTAGTCCCTCCTAGCGTCACTGATGTTCCCCTCAGCGCCTGTTCTCTATTCAAGCAACTTTGGCTCTTGACCGTACCAAGCGCTGCCCTAAAACCTCTCTATCAAGCTGCGGTCACAATATCTGACACAGAATTCCCACCCACACGAGGCTTTCCTTGTAAAAGTGTCCCTCAGTTTTCAGTGGAGGATTGTGATCTCCGTACCTCCATTTGAATTTCTACCCACTTGAAAAAGCATATGAGATATGTTTGCTGCGGCAGCCCTGGGAACTCAGGATCTCATTTTGTGCCTTTCTGTGTTCTCCAGTTTCTGGCAACTGACTCCTACCTGAACTTCATGAAAAGACGGCTCCGTGGTGACTCACGGTCACAGCTTCAGTTTGGAACACGGACGAGAGCCCTGTGTGAGCAGCCAACGAGGGCTGTCCCCAGGCGCCCTCCTGCTGGCCGCCCGCCTTCCACAGGGCACGTGCTTTGAGCTTATTCACCATCACTATCTCTGCAGGCTCTGCACACGAACATTCACCTCAACCCCTCGTGTCTGTCCCTCCCAGACATGAACTTCCGTCTTGGCAGGGCTGCTAGGATCCCTGGGGCCGTAAATCAGTGGATTCCTCCCTCTTCCCGTAAGACGTATGTGTGAGGATCACACCAATGATCATCTTGTTAACAACGCTTTTTAACCGACATCGTCAAGTTGCCAAGAATGTCGAAATACACAATAAACATTCATCACAGAAGTATGGCAATTAAAGAAGCTCTGATAAATGCATACAGGATACATGATACACACATGTATGACATGTATGACATCGACCTTTTCGATGACTTTTCAAGTGACAGGATGCCTTCTTCTCCCCACATGAAACACTCTATAATGGAAATAGAAAATGCAATACTCAAATGCCAACAACCTCCTACAACTTTTTGGATAAGGATGCTGTTAGGTTTATCTATTCACCAATAAGTTAAATGGCAGGAGTCATTCTCTGTTATTGCGCCTGGTACAACATGAGACTTTCTGAGGCTGGTTCCACATACAGGTTATGCTATAAAAGCAACTATAAAGTGATTACACTCTTGCCACTAATCAAGGGGTTATTTAGGTTAAACATCCCAGGATAACCTGAAAACCATTGCTGGATATACCTGATTGAACTGTACAACTTACGTACATAACCAAGTGCTCCCAAGCAAAATAATTTCACAGTGTTTCTATGATCTCACCTAAAAAATTATATGACAGCAAATGCCACTGACACAATCCCAGTTTTTTAAAAATGGCAGCAGGAATCATGTAGATTTCACTTTAAAGCACTACATGAAAATATGACTGCTTGTCTTGGGGGAAACCTGAAAAAAATTCAAACCGATTTAAAATAAAAGAAAGCTTTAACTGTTCAAAAGTAATTAGAATTGAAGCAGTTATTGAACACCAGAATGATGCTAAACATAGCTAAAAAGAAAAGTTGTAGTTCCAACTTTAAAGAACTTTTCCAGAAAAATCAATGCATATATATAAACCTAACAATTTCCTCGTTTTCCTCAGATATGGGAAAGTACGTAACAACTACAACAGGAAAATGTAAATACGGTAAATGTTTCTCTAAGCTTCGCACAATCTCCTTCACGATTAAACAAGAGAATAATGATGATGCAATACTGCGTTGAAAGAGGACCCACAAGTATTTGTAAGGAAATTACCATAGAAACCACTTGAACATGACTTCAGTTTTGTTGGTATTTTAAACTTGTCACAGAGGCATAAAAGTTCCCTTAAGAGAATTCAGAAGAATCCAGAAACCATGAAGTTAATCAGCAATATTAAGCACGTCTATAAAATTTACATACACACCTCAACCAAGCTTTAAAGATGTGTTGGAAGATGCTTGTGGATAGGTTGCCAAGGGAACCTGGTGGAGGAAAAATTCTGCGTGCATGTGTGTGTGTGTGTGTGTGTGTGTGTGTGTGTGTGTGTGTGTCTTTCCAGATCTCCTTTTATTTACAGATACACATTTTTTTAAAAATTTTTTCAATTTTTATTTTTTTTTTTTTTTTTTTTGCGGTACGCAGGCCTCTCATTGTTGTGGCCTCTCCTGTTGCGGAGCACAGGCTCCGGACGCGCAGGCTCAGCGGCCATGGCTCACAGGCCCAGCCGATCCGCGGCATGTGGGATCCTCCCGGACCGGGGCATGAACCCGTGTCCCCTGCATTGGCAGGCGGACTTCCAACCACTGCGCCACCAAGGAAGCCCCAGATATGCATTTTTAATACGTCTGTCCAGGGCTTGGTCAAGACCAAGATTACATGGCATTTCTTTTGAATCAGAAGGCTTCAGATGTTTATTATTAAAAGAAATCTGTTTTAGCAAGTCATTTCTCTCTCTAGGAAGAGACCAGTTAGAAAGTGCTAAATGGAGCTGGCTGGGAGAAAGCTGACATTAAGTACTTTTAGAATTTAAAAAAGGGTCAAAAAAGGCAAGCAGAAGAGGCTCATTGGAAGGCTGTGAATGGCCCAAGTGTGTGAGGCTCGCTGGTACTTGAAGTACATGAGAGAAAGATAAAGGTCCTTGAAGCAGCGGTAGTGAGAGCAGTGGTTATCTTTCCAAAGAAAGAGATATCTAACAAGCTACAGTGAACCGATTATTAAAATCTTCTTTTCGGAACTGTAAATGGAAAGTAACCTTTAAAAATTGTATAAAAATTAAAAAATTTTAAAAATATATTTAAAAAATTTTATGTACCCATAAAATTTTTCCTTTCCTGTTTCAGAAGAAGCTTAATTATCTAGGGCACTTCAGGGTCTTCCATGTGCACATACCTGACTACCGGGGAGTGTGTACAGAACGCATGGCTCACAGCCAACCTATCTGGGGTCGGCTACCAGGCTCCTCGCTTAGGAGCTGTGTGGTCTCAGTCAAGTCCATCAGCCTCCTGGAGCCTCCATTTCTTCATCCATAAAACAGGGGTTCCAACTGCCTTGAAAACATTGTAGGATTCGCAGGACGGGGATGACGTGTGTAAGGCGTCTGTGGGCACAAGGTCATTCCTTATCTTGCCTCCTTGCCAGTATCCCTCTGACTTTACCTGGTGAAACAAAATCTCAAAACCACCCCTCACAGCCCTTCCTCCTCCAAAAGCCTCTCGATGGGAGAAAAATTAAAAGACTGTGTTTTTCAGAGCACAGGGCTTGGGGCTCTGACCACCTGGATTTGAGTCTCATCTCTCCACTTACTGCTTCGTGCTCTTAACTGGAGTTTTCCTGTCTGGAGAAAAATGGGGGTGATGCCCCCCCGTAACCATCTCAGGGAGCTGTCGTGAGACAGTAAGGGTAAGGTGCTGGCATGCAGCCTAGCACACAGTGGGGGCTTAATGAGCTTCCTCTCTCCCAGCATTTGACTCTGAAACAAGGATCATCGAGGGTCTTCAGGAAGCGTATAAAAGCCCTCCCGAAAAGGTTCATGCAAGGGGCTGACCACAGCTGAGTACGGCTCACGGAAGATTCCCTTTCTCCTTCACACCCACTGCTGACAATTCCCAAGGCGACAGGGAGCTGGAGGGGTGGCAAAAGCCATTGTTAGGCTCTGCTGAACATGAATTCTCCCTGGGCTCTTGCATTTCTGCACACTTCGTGAGCCAGGCACTGATTACCCTGGTTGTGGACTCTCTCTTCAAGGATGTTTGTTTAAATGCAGGGCAGGGTGTGGAGAAAAGGGAGCCCTCCTGCACTGTTGGTGGGAATGTAAATTGGTGCAGCCACTATGGAGAACAGTATGGAGGTTCCTCAAAAAACGAAAAATAGAGTTACCATGTGATCCAGCAATCCCACTCCTGGGCATATACCCTGAGAAAACCATAATTCAAAAAGATACACGTACCCCATGTTCATAGCAGCACTGCTCACAACAGCCAAAACATGGAAACAACCGAAATGTCCATTGACAGATGACTGGATAAAGAAGATGTGGTACATATATACATCGGAATACTACTCAGCCATAGAAAAGAACGAAATAATGCCATTTGTAGCAATATGGATGGACCTAGAGATTATCGTACTCATGAAGTACGTCAGAAAAAGAAAGACAAATACCATTTGGTATCATTTATATGTGGAATCTAAAATATGGCACAAATGAACCTATCTACAAAACAGAAACAGACTCATAGACATAGAGAACAGACTTGTGGTTCTGGGGGACAGGGGAGGGAGAGGGATGGAGTGGGAGGCTGGGATTAGCAATGCCAACTTTTATATATAGAATGGATAAACCTTATAATGTTCTAATTAACACCGATATTTACGGAATCCAACTTATAGGGGTTTTCTAAGAAATTTAAAAGCTTTCACAATTTAACTTTCTTGCTTCATCTGAGGGGGAAGAAAAATCTGACTCTCCTGAACAACAGCGTACTTGGTCCTTGTGATGTTTTTCCACAGCGATCGTCAGCATACAATATTTTCCACACTGTTTACGTTTATAGAATTGGTTCTTCGTTTGTGCCAAATGGATCAACATTTTGCCTTCTAACTTTCATAGCTCGTGTACTGGCATCAATGTCAATAAAGGGATTTTATTTTCTGCTCTTGCCTTGAAAAATAAGAGCTCCACGCTCTTCACAGCCAACTCGGTTAATAATTCTGCAACGTAAGATGGATAATTTTTCCAAGTTGTAGCACAGAAGGTCTGCCATGTTTTGTCTTATACTTGGAAGTCGATGCTATTTTTAGCTCTGCCTTCACAAAGGCATTATTTTTTTTTTTTTTTTGCGGTACGCAGGCCTCTCACAGCTGTGGCCTCTCCCGTTGCGGAGCACAGGCTCCAGACGCGCAGGCTCAGCGGCCATGGCTCACGGGCCCAGCCGCTCTGTGGCATGTGGGATCTTCCCGGACCGGGGCACGAACCCATGTCCCCTGCATCGGCAGGCGGATTCCCAACCACTGCGCCACCAGGGAAGCCCACAAAGGCATTATTAAATGTCACCTGTCAAATGGGTCACAGGTGTAGAGTGCACAGGGAATAGTCATTTGGTGCAGGCCAAGAATTCAAAAGTTCTAAGAGTGGCAGGGCCAATGACTGCATCCCAAAGGCACCCCACTGGCCCAAGGTGTTCAGGGTAAAAATGTAGGCAGGGAAGTCCACATATGAAAGAGATTAAAGTGAAGTTCCAGGGCGGCCCATGGCTGATGACTTTCCCTGCACATTATCAGGGAGGGAGAGACTGCCGGTGACTGAAACTTCTGCGAACCTGGGGATGGGGGCAAAGTAGTGGGAGGTGTGGGAGGCTTCACCTCCACGAGGAAGAAAGAATGAGCTCTTGGCTGTGCTATAGCCTTTACATCTCCACTGCATCCATGAGGAGCTGGAGTTTCTCATTCAAGGTGACAGAGCTGGTTTGTACCTGAGATGGGACAGTCAAGGTTGGCAGGTGTACGAATCATGTCTTTTTATTCTGTACTTTGATGCTTTGGAATCTTGGGGCTTTGCTGACTCTCCTGGGACTGCAATTCCTAAGGCTAGTTGATTCCTAGTGATAGCAAAGTACTATCTTGGAGGGCCCACCTTTGAGTTGCCTTCAGATGCAAACTAACCCACCCAGAACACACACCCACACCCACCTCCTTCATGGGACTCAATTCCAGCCCCAGGCCACTATCCACATGCTCTAATCTCCCCGGGGCCTGATATCAGACAACTACAGACAGTTCCCATGCCCCAGAGACTACGAAATCATTTAAACTACACAATCCTAACCCTGCCTGGCCTGCTTACTCGGCTTCACCCATTCCTTCCCGAGAAAACCACAATAAAGGCTCTTGTCCTGTGCTTTCCCCTCAGTCCCTCTGCCTCCTAACTGTCCCTGGTGCTTCCCCATGTGTCCCCCTGTGGAGTGATGTACCCCTTCTTCTTGGGAACTGTTGAGTATAACAAAGTATCTCTTCAAGGGCAGTCAGCTCCTGGTCTGTTGGCCTCCCCATACCTGAATAATAATACGATTTATATTTTAAAACAGTGGATGACTCAAGGTTTTCCTGGCTGAGGATAAGCCATGAACAGAGAATTGGTGCAGAATTAGTTAGGATTACACTCGTAATGACGAAGAACTTTCTAAAAGGTCTCGGATGCATGAAGAAACAGTATGTTCCATATCACAGAAAATACTTCAGCGGCAAGAGGAGAAGAGGGTTTGTCAGCCAGGCACAATAGAGCGCTTAGGTCAGACCTGGTGAACTCTAAGTTACCTTCCAGACTCTGTGACAGCTATAAAGGACCTCATGTAGTAGGCAGTGAATGAGGAATTGCAGACCCTCAACCGTTCAGGGTGACTGAAGATTTCTGAGCAGGGGGGTGAAGCAATTACATTTTTAACACTATGCAAAATGGACCACAACAGAAAGAGACTGTTGGCAGAAGAAATAATGGGGGGATTCCTGGTGAAGTCCAGTCCCAAGACCACAGAGAGAGGCTCGCTGGTGCATATGTGGGGTGCATAACGGTGGGGACAGAAATAGGAGGAAGAGTAAACCTGAACTTGAACTGACCCCCCTTCTCAACACAGGTGAGGAGAGAGACCTGGGCAGAGGCTCTGAGTGGAAGAGAGTCAACATATCACGAGGGCACGGTCTGACAGCATTGGACAGTGACCTGCAAAGGACCCACCCGAGCGGTCCACGCATATTATGATCGTGGGTTTCACATTCGCGTGCAAGAAATGTACAGACATTTCTTGCCAGGACCCACCCCCATCTTCACACCCAGAAGCACATTTATCTGAATCGGTTGACGTAAAAAGATGTTAAGTTACGGATTTAAGCTCAGGTCTTTCACTGGGGCTATGACAGCTAACGTATTTTTGGTTCTCCTTTGAAAAAGTCACATTCAAGTATTAGAATCGTGCAAACGAAAAATGTTTAAATCATCCTGTCGTCAGTATCGGGAAATTTAGAGTCATTTACTTAGCTTTTTTAGGATGAGATGTCCTTTTGAAATTGATGGCCACGATCGTCCAATTTGGGGGTGAAGACTCTCAAGGACGACCCAAAAAATAGAAATGAGGGCAGTAGCAGAAAATTGCATCCTAAATACGACAACCTGCACACAGAGAACCAGCAATTACTTCCAGATTCCCATTCTTCTGCTCAATGAGGTCACATCTACCTTCTTATCAGAACTAAATTCAGCAAACATCCACCGTGGTGATCACCTCTGCCAGGGCACGCTTTCTAGAACAAGGCTTTCCATCATTCCACAGGAATTCTGGTGTGACCTGGTGAGCCTTTCCAGGGCTTTGGGTTATGACATTTTGTGGGTGCAGACACACGCTTGGATCCACTGTACTGTTGAGATGGTCTCTGTTGAGTGATCTTATTTCCTGCTCCCATGTGTTGACCCAGGTGTATGGATGACACCGTCCATGCATCCTCAATGGGGCAAAAACTTTGACTTGTTTTTCAGGAAGTTGTGAATCAGCACGAATCCTACAACTTCCTACTCACTTGCCTCGTGAACCCATGAACTTTGCAAAACACCTATGGGGTTTTAAAAAGCTTGAGCTAACAGGGCACACACAGGATTAAATAGTTATGATTTTATCCTAAAAAAGGAAGGAACTTGAGGAAAACTCCAAAACAGTAACGTCGACCACCACAAGAATGTAAATATATTCTTCCACCATTGTGATGTTTCCTTTCCAGTCAACAAACTAGTTGAATATTTAGTGCTTTTTTAGGAACAGGGAGGCAAGGTGGGGAAATGAAGACTTTTACCTTTAATTATTAGAAATAATGAAACATTTTTATCATTCTCATGCTGTCCATATTCACACCTTAATCTTTTAAAAACAGTGGTTGCTATGCATACAATCCAAGAGCAATACATTCTACTCCATGTCCAAGTATACAGTCCAAGTACACACAGGATTTTCTTAGGAAGGGCGTGTATTGCAATTAGCCAGAAAGCAAAATCGTTACTTCATTGAGAAAGTTAATAAATGCTAGGGGGATAAAGAGAAAGTCTTATAAATAGACAAACATATGCTAACATATAGTTTTTAAAAACAGAAAGTTTTTAAAGATATGGAACAGCTCAGACAAATCACCTCGACAAAGCCTATTTTGATCAATATTTCCATAAATAGCTGCTCTAGTTTTTCAACTTTAAAAAAACAAATACAACCTTAACACGAACAGCTATTTCGTGTTGCAAATCTGGTCCCACTTTAAACTTTGAACATTCTGTTTTCTTGCTCATTCCTTATTACCATGTAATTTGTGAACAATAAATTAATGGGTGTAGATAACTTAAACATGAATACATATTAGAGGTAAGCAGAAACCAAGTTTACCTTATTTTCTAATGTAATATTTACTGTATTAACTGATACTCAAGTAATTATATTTTCACAACTAACAATTTTTTTTTTTTTTTTTTTTTTCAGGACCGGGGCCCCCCCCCCCGGGGCCCCTAACAATTTAAAAGCTACCTAAAACAAACCCCAGCATTGCTTTAAAATGACATACTCAATAGCAATGTGAATTTATTAAATCCACAAACAAACAGAATTTTTGGAAGTGAGGAATCTAACTTCTAAATGCTTGCTTTAGGACTTGAAGGTAATCTGTATTTTCTATGCTTTTATTAATTAAAAACACAGGAAATGCTAACATTTTAATGTAGAAACCTTTTGGTGATCATTAAATTATTTTTGCTTAATGATAGGGTGAATCTTCAATTGGGAGGAAAGAAGAGCATAAAAGGTATGTTTAATTTCTAAATTCTGATCTCAAACTTCGGTAGGTCTCTGGGGTTTATTCTTAAGCACCAGAAATAAAGTTGTCTTCTGGGTCTAGGACCAACCATTCTGACTGTAAGAGAAAGTTGAGCTTCACCAACCAATTGTACTTGATAGTTAAATTTTCTTTTTGGCCTTGAAAGACCAAATATGTAAAAGAATGACCTGTTTCCAATTTCTCTTGCCATGACTGCAAGGGGGCGGGTGTGGATCTAGGGAACGAGTTTGGTGAGGGAGGAATTTGGTGGGAAATAGTACCATAAAAATGATTTTTTTAAGCCTTATATATGTATGGAATATTACAGTTTCCAAAGAACTATCATTATAGGTTCTGTTATTTGATCTTAGTAGCAATCTCAGGACACAGAGCAGGTAAGGTCCCCTGCTTACAGTAAGGGCAAGTGTGACCTAAAATGCTTAAAAATACCCTAAAGATGGCAGAGTTGAGAGGCAAGCTGGACTGGTCTTGTGGCCCAGCCATGCAGTACCCCATGACCAGCCCAGGCTGGCTCTGCAGAGAAGCAGCAGCCGGCCCCCTATACTAAAAGCTCTCTAAAAGCACTCCCCACCTGGCCTGTCTTTGAAACGAAACTTTCTTCTTGGATAAAGATCCGTTGGGTTTCAGCATCGACCCTCCAGAAATCTTCTCCCTCCCTCTCCACCTCCCAGGGCTGGAAAGCAGCTCTATGGCACGATGGACCTTAGCCATCAGGAACGACGGGGGAAGGGAAAAGTCCCAGGAGGGACAGAGCCCAGGTAGCAGCGAGCACAGGGAACCCAAGAGATGCAGGATGGAGGGCACCCTAAGCATCATCTGCTCTGCCTGCAGGTACAGCACACATGGTCCTCCCTGGTCCCCAAACAATACACATTTACAACTATTGCCTTCCTTTCCAAAAATGGGCTACATATTTTAAATTCCAAGCCTAAGCATTCCTGTATGAAGACTGAGCAGGCTTTTGTACATTTATAAGCATCGTACGAGACAAGCTTTCTGCCAGCACAGGTATAATCTCAACGTATCATTTCTAAAATTTCCATTTGACTTTAATGTTTCAATGAATTAGAATGGAGAGAAGAGACAGAAAAAAAATTAAACCCATATTCCCTTTTAATTACTTTTGACCCATTTGCTGCAAAAGTAGGGAATGGCATTTGAAGGCTCCAGTCTGTGTGAAGTGACCTTCTCTGTGCAAATGCTTTTGTTTCCTCCTTTAAACAGATGTGATCTCCCTCTTGCCATTAAAAATGAATAGTCAATAAGGCGGGATCTCCATTTATCCTGGGACTCCCCTTAAATAAGCTCTAAAACGCTGCTCTGGGGGCTTAGACTGAAATCTCGGCTCACATCTGCTAGGTCTGGTGAACTTTTTCTATTCCCCCAAAGCTGCCTACCATCCAAGTACCAGAAACTGCCTTTCAAATCTGACCAGATCAGAAGGTCACCAAAGAAGGAGATAAAGAGTCCCCTGCTTATACAAGTGCTCTTGAAAGAACAACAGGAAAGAATGTTCGAGGTCCAAAGAAGCAAGGTGAGATGTGGAGGTGATACTCCTACTTGACCTGTCACCCTCACCCCAAGCCCCCGTTGCCACGTTGCTGCTGAGCTGTGAAGTGAGTCTGCTGTTACGTGGGGGAGGTTCCCAACGCTGTTCGGCCTTCGAGTCCCTTCTTTAAAACACTACGCTGAAGCTAAGGGCGTGTGGAGACTGCTCTGGCTGGAGCCAGCGGGGCGGGGCTGGAGAGAGCAGGGTGGCCTGGAGTACCACCTGCTCTGAGCCCTCACCTGCCGCCCCACACCTGGAGGACTGTGCCACTCAGAGGTCCACAGAATTGCCGTCTGCAAATTGAACTCCGACTTCTTAAAACATTTGGTAGCGGAGTTCAGCACTTTCTTTTTGAGCCAGATGCTCTTGGTGAAGTAAGCAGAGTGCCGTGTTCATTCCGGCGCGAGCTCTGTACCTCCCTGGATGCCAGGAACAGAGCATGGTGCTGGGGAGCCAGCTCCAGGGGGTCCTGGAGTTGAACAGCCCTTGACGAGAACGTGTTTCATCCACCATGGAAACAGGTGGAACTCCTACTCTCAACAGCATGAGCTGCTTTGCAGCCACAGAACCTTCTCTCTGTTCCAGGAATCAGCAGCTGGAGAAAGGGAATCTGAAAGATTCAGGAGGGAGACTTCCAGCATCTGTGGCTGAAATGCCCCTGGATTCCCTGCCCAAGGCAGCAGCCTATTCCATGGCCCAATAGCTTTGGATACTAGAAAATCCTTCCTTTTCCTGACCTAAAATTTTCCCTTCTGTAACTTCTCTCTCCTCGCTACCTTAACTGGGGCCTCGGGAGTCAAAGATTAACACTTAGCTTCCCTCCTAAAGACCCAACCCAGCAAGAATTTGGAGACGACAGTATCTAAACCATAGGTGGCCTCTACATCAACTAGATAAACTTTCACAAGTCAACTTTACTATGTATAGTAGAGGAAGTGACCATTTTTAAAACGCCGGAGACCTGGGCATGCGTAGATTTTAACTTTTGTGCTTTTGTATATTTCCAAGTCTTTTATAATAAAGTGCATCCAATCTAAAAGGAAAGTTAAGGTGAATAAATAAACATTGCAAGGGTAAAGAAAAAGATAGCACTGCTAGGTGGATAACTGCACTCACTCTCCACTCTGTCATCCTGAATTTGGAGAAAAATGAAAAAAATGTATTTATGAGTTTGCAGGAGCACGTGATCTCAGGAAAGCAAGTCTCCACCGTTCCTGAACGAGGGCAACTTGCTTCCTGCCAGAACTGAGCAGAATTTCATTGAGTCCACACTCTGAGCAAGCAGGAATTGCTCCTGCCCTGTGGACTGAGGACAGGACAGGACTCACAGAGATCTGGCCTCTCCTCCCATGCTCTTGCCCTAAGTCACCTCTGTCTCGCTGACAGATATTTCCTGTTGACAATGTGCTTCCCTGATCAGAAGCAGAGAAGCCAACTCCCACTGCCAAAGCCCGATGACACGGAGGGGTGAGATGTTACGAGTCTGATCATACAGTCTCAGGTAGCAAACTGCCACCCTGTCACTGGAAAGGACTTCAAAACCGGAGGCCACATACAATGGTATAAAAACATAGGCCTGAAGGCATGCCATCATCTTGACTGAGATCCTGCTGTTATTGGCAAAAAAAAAAAAAAAAAAAGAGAGAAAGAGAACAGAAACCCATTTGGCAGGTTTTAGAATTCTTTAATTTAGCTGATTAACCAAACACACATTGTTAAAAACACAGTAGACTTGGGCACTCGTAGATCTGAACTTTCGTAGCGTTGCCTATTTGCAAGTCTTTTTAAGGCCAGCAATACGGGGAAAAGCATAATTTGGGGCATGAACCATGTGTACTGTATAAGACAGATGGTTACTGAGCCCATCTGGCCAGCTACCCAACACCACAGCTGAACGTGGCAGGGAGTTCTCTGTGCAGATCATGTAATTTCCGGGGAAAGAGTTCAAGG
>NW_020173682.1:312446-354106 GCF_003031525.2 Neophocaena asiaeorientalis asiaeorientalis
CCCCTCCAGCATCCCTGGGCAGATCAAGGCAATTCATCCCAACCCCACAGAGGGGAGCATGACCCCCAAATGGCCTGCCTTCCTGCTCTGCCTGGAGGAAAGGTCAGGGTCATGTGATGCCCTGCTCCCCATCCCCCCCACCCCCCCGGACTGCATCTCAGGCCCCGAGCCTGCAAGGCCGTAGCAGCAGGAGAGGGGCTGAACCAGCTCCATCTGGGCCATCACTCTATCCTCTTCTTCTGGAGTCAGGGTGTGTGCTGTGGATGGGCCTCACCTGTCCTCATATCACACTAGTAAATTCTCAGACTCCAGTTTGGAATTAGGGAAACAGGATACCTCCAGCCCTTTTTAAAACAACCAACTTGACAGAGGTATAATTTAGATTATACCCCATCTTAAGTGCACAGTTGGGTGAATGGTAACAAAGGTACACACCCATGTAACTGCCTCCACAATGCATACAAATATAGAAGTTTCCATCACCACCCAAAGTTCCTTCTCCCCTGACCTGCTTAGACCCATTAAATCCATCTGATAAAAAAAGGTAGACTGGGTTCTACTCTGAAGCTATGCAGCTCTGCCATTTACTAGCTGGGTGACTGGGTTGAGTTATCTAATCTTTCTCCTGGTTTTTCCATCTGAAAAATGGGAGAAGTAATAACATTTAACCCATTGTATACTTTGTATGTAAATTATATGGTGTGATAAGTGCAGAACATTTAGAGTTGTGCCTGGCGCATAGCTATCCTTCCGTACATGTCAGCTGGTACTAGTGTCGTTGTCGTCGCCATCATCATCATCATCACCATCATCATAATTCATCATCACCATCATTATCAACATCAGCATCATCGTCATCATCACCATCACCATCATCACCATCATTCACCATCATCTCCACCATCATCACCATCATCATCCTCACCACCATCCTCACCACCATCATCACCCCCATCCTCACCATCATCACCATCATCCCCATCATCATCCCCATCATCACCCTCATTCACCATCATCATCATCTCCATCATCACCACCATCATCACCCTCATCACCATCATTCACCATCCTCACCACCATCATCACCCCCATCCTCACCATCATCACCATCATCCCCATCATCATCCCCATCATCACCCTCATTCACCATCATCATCATCTCCATCATCACCACCATCATCACCCTCATCACCATCATTCACCATCCTCACCACCATCATCACCCCCATCCTCACCATCATCACCATCATCCCCATCATCATCCCCATCATCACCCTCATTCACCATCATCATCATCTCCATCATCACCACCATCATCACCCTCATCACCATCATTCACCATCCTCACCACCATCATCACCCCCATCCTCACCATCATCACCATCATCCCCATCATCATCCCCATCATCACCCTCATTCACCATCATCATCATCTCCATCATCACCACCATCATCACCCTCATCACCATCATTCACCATCCTCACCACCATCATCACCCCCATCCTCACCATCATCACCATCATCCCCATCATCATCCCCATCATCACCCTCATTCACCATCATCATCATCTCCATCATCACCACCATCATCACCCTCATCACCATCATTCACCATCCTCACCACCATCATCACCCCCATCCTCACCATCATCACCATCATCCCCATCATCATCCCCATCATCACCCTCATTCACCATCATCATCATCTCCATCATCACCACCATCATCACCCTCATCACCATCATTCACCATCCTCACCACCATCATCACCCCCATCCTCACCATCATCACCATCATCCCCATCATCATCCCCATCATCACCCTCATTCACCATCATCATCATCTCCATCATCACCACCATCATCACCCTCATCACCATCATTCACCATCCTCACCACCATCATCACCCCCATCCTCACCATCATCACCATCATCCCCATCATCATCCCCATCATCACCCTCATTCACCATCATCATCATCTCCATCATCACCACCATCATCACCCTCATCACCATCATTCACCATCCTCACCACCATCATCACCCCCATCCTCACCATCATCACCATCATCCCCATCATCATCCCCATCATCACCCTCATTCACCATCATCATCATCTCCATCATCACCACCATCATCACCCTCATCACCATCATTCACCATCCTCACCACCATCATCACCCCCATCCTCACCATCATCACCATCATCCCCATCATCATCCCCATCATCACCCTCATTCACCATCATCATCATCTCCATCATCACCACCATCATCACCCTCATCACCATCATTCACCATCCTCACCACCATCATCACCCCCATCCTCACCATCATCACCATCATCCCCATCATCATCCCCATCATCACCCTCATTCACCATCATCATCATCTCCATCATCACCACCATCATCACCCTCATCACCATCATTCACCATCCTCACCACCATCATCACCATCATTCACCATCATCACCACCATCATCACCATCACCATCCTCACCATCATTCACCATCATCACCACCATCATCACCATCATCACCATCATCTTCACCATCATCACCACCATCATCACCACCATCTTCACCATCATCACCACCATCATCACCATCATCACCATCATCACCATCACCACCATCATCACCATCATCATCACCACCATCATCACCACCATCATCACCATCATCTTCATCACCATCATCACCACCATCATCACCATCATCTTCACCACCATCATCACCACCATCACCATCATCACCATCACCATCATCACCATCATCACCATCCCATCATCATCACCATCACCATCATTCACCATCATCATCACCATCATCACCATCACAAGATACGGCTGGGCCTCCTTCTCTGTGGCTGAATTCCTCTACTGTGGAGGGTGCTTGTGACAGGGCCCTGGAAAAATCACCTTTAATACCACATTATCCCATAATTCTAATAGACTCAGTACATCTGCAAACACGGATTTATTCGCAAAGGTCTGAGTAACGCTCTTCTCAATTAAAAGAGTTTCCTCTACCACATCAGGCTCGCTGAGACCATGATCGCGTTGGCAACCCATCTCTGATCCCCTGGGACCAACCTGGTGTCCCCCTCAGTCCCAAGCTCAGGCCTTAAGACTGTCTGATGTCCTTTTTATTGTGGACAAGGAGGGGCTGGAGGGAGCTGAGATTTTTACCTTTTTCCTCTCTGACCACCAGTATAAGGTAGAAAATTAATACAGAAAAATATAAAGAAGCAGCAAGAAAAAAAAAATCCCCCCCACACAACCCCATCTCCCAGAGGCAACTAAATCTAACATGCTGGCATACTTCCTCTCAGGTTTTTGCTGTTTTTGTGTTTTGGTTTTTTTGCTTTTGATTTATTGCCATTTTTCTTTCTATAGCAAGAAGATTATATTTTACCTGTACATTTTTAACTTAAATTTAGCATACAGACATTTTCCCTTGTCACTAAAAATGTACGTTAAAGATTACATAACATTCCAATCTTATGGATATGCCATATAATTATCCCCTTCTGGACCTGTCGGTTGTTTCAGCTTTGCATTACTATAAATAATGCTACGAGTACTCTTGTGTATAATTTGCCTGTTTGAAATGACAGGCATTCCTTGGTTTGAGAAGCTGCATTTTCTGTTTAGACCGTCTGGGCTGCCTCTGGGAATGCACAGACATCACCCCAGGGGGTGGCTTCCTCCCTCACCAAACCATTCACTCCCAATGTGTTGGAAGGACGCACTTTGGTGTCCATCCAAACTGCAAAGTTAGTACTTGCTAAGTGAACGGCTTCTTATGGCCCTGCTCTTATGACGAGAAGGTTCTTCTAAGGGATCCAATGCCCTTGGCTCTTTATTTCTAAGGAGCCATTCTAGCTTTTAGCACCTGTTTTCTAGATGCTGACGTAGTGACTGAGGCAGGATGGACACCTCCATCCAAAGGGGGCCTTTTTACCTCTTAAGACACCATCACTTTCTTTTCTAATCCTCAACAAGAGCGAAGGTTTAAGCAAAATCACAGAAAAAGCTGTGAGGCACCAGTTTTCACCCATCCGGCAGGCAAAAATCGTAAAGTTTGATGATACACCGTGCTGGCAGAACTGTCAAAACGGGCACTCAACGTTCCCTCTTGGTGGGAACACGAGTCGGCATTACCCCTCTGGAGGGCAATCTGGCAACGTCCATCCAAGTCACAAATGCACATACACTTTGACAAGGTCTCCTTTTATGAATTTATTCCACAGATGAACTCACACATTCTCTGACACAATGTAAAAAATGGTGTTCTGCTCACCAGGGGTCCTGAAGCAGGCCTGGGTGACACAAGGGGGAAAGAGTCAAGCAACGTCTGGGATTCTTGGTGTCTATCAGGAGAGCCATCTAAACAGCTATCTTCAGGGGGAAGCTGATGAAAAATTACAAGGTGCTGACAGTTGCTCAGGGGAGAAAAATGGCCCTTTAAGAGTCAAGGAAGAAGGAGAGAGGAAGGTCATGGCAGACAAAGTGAGGCATGTGTAGAAAGAGAGGTACCCATGAAACACAGAGGCCTGAGGACAGATGGGGCCAGGAGAGGCCTGAACAGAGGCTGCGTGAACTGTCTGCAGACAGAGAGCAAAGAAAACCTGTACGGTCAGGAGGCAGGGTTGTGGTCAGCAGCAGAGGTGGCTGATGCCATAAATAAGGTCTGGATTTACCCTGTAAGCCCGCGGTCACGAAACTGAAGCGTGGGACTCACTTATATACATTTCTACCTAAAAAAGAAATCCAGTTGTACTAATATTTTATACAGATACATGTGACATAACATAATTTATATGTACACATATTAGGGGCATATGTTCCATTTTTCTTGCTAGAGGTATGCAATCCAAGAGGTGTAGAGATGAATGATCTCAGTGATGGGTAACCCTGGAACTTTCTTCACAGGAAAGTGACATGATGACATTTGTTATGAGGACACCAGGAGCTCAAGGCTCCTCTGCCTTAATTCCCAGGGCAAGTGAATTTGGAGGAGGAAAGAGATCAGGGACTCTTTTTCTGGGTGGAGCTGAGGTCCAGCTCGGCCCTTCTGGGATGGGAGGAGCTACTCAGATGAGAAACTAAATCCCACCGCCACACAGAGAAGGGTCACGAGCCTGGATGCATATGTGGACAGCACGTCGAACAGAAAGACGGCTTCCTGCAGGGAAAGCCGTTCATCTTCTTCCAAGCAGCTCTCGTCACCCAAGACGCTCCCCTTTGGACCTCGGAGGACAGGCACCTTGGGCCAAATCCCCTATCAAGGGCTAAACCTGGTTCCTCCCTGGGGGTTTAGAAAATATCAACGTGGTTGGTTACTTTTTAGGGGTTGTGAGGTATATGCAGTCTTATTTTTCCTCTGTTACACTTAATTCTATGCTTATTTCAACTTCCTTTATATCCTTCCAGGTGTGCTTAATATTTTAATTCTCTTCCCATCCCTTGGAGACTTTCTAGGGGTCTACGTGCAGCTACTCTGGGAGCGGCGCTGCCTGGCCCGCAGCCTGGGGGTATAGAGACCCTTTCTATTGGGGACCACGCTTGTACCGTCCCTCTTGCTAAAAGCAAAAGATGAAGCAGTCCCAAACTGTTCCTGGGAAAGCAGTGACATTTGACAGTCACAGGAAGAAATTCAGAGGCCTCTTGATGGTTCATGAGGGATAAGCAGCTTCAGAGGGAACTGAAGGGAGAAAAAAAGAAGAAGAACCATAAAGTCACCAGTGGGATGCCCATTCCCACTCCCACTTCAGTATAAAGACCATCTAAGTGTTCAAGAACAACCAAAAAGCCTGGTGTGTGGGTAGCTATCTAGAGGGAGAGAGTCAGACTCAAAAGGATGCTGAAGAGACCTCTGGAAGCACAGGACACATGCCCATGTCAATATTCTAGCCTGTGGATGGGATGAATATTTAAAGCTGAGCAGGACCCCACAGGGCCTTCCTGGAACAGACCCCCCAGCCCCATGTCCTCTGCCTGCCTCTTGTCTGTAGAAAACCTTTAGTCAAAAAATGAATTTAATCAGAGAAATGAGAAGATGGAGAAGCAAAGTAAAGCGGTCAAACAGGACAAAATAATAATAAGTGAGTCATTAAATAAAGTCACAGACCTTCAGTTCCTCCTCAAGGGATATAGGTAATATTCTGAGCCACATCCTGCGAGCTGTTCTGTAGAGCCTGAAAACCCCACCAGGTGGAAGAAGTTAACTACACGATGAGCAGACTGTAGCCATGACCTAAGCTGCCACAATTCCGATTACTAGCCTCAAGGAAATGGGAACAGATCCACCCTGGAAGTAAAGATTAGCTGTACTTAAACAATCAGGATGACACTGATCAGACGACCCCAGGGCCAATTTCAAGATGACTGTCACTGCTGACTGTGCTGTTCTGCCCGACGTAGCCCCCTCCCTCCACCTAGGCACTGACTCCCCTTTCAAAACTCTTGTCCCCAGGTCCACAAGGGGGAGCTGGCCTTTGGAGATGAGTCCACCTTCTCCCTGGTTTGCCGGCTTCCTCAATAAAGCAACCTTTCCTTTCTACCAACACTTGTCTCTTGAATATTGGCTTTCAAGTGGCGAGCAGCTGGACCTGAGCTCGGTAACACACTGAACTGAGTCACAGAAACTCGGCCTCTCTTTTCTGTCACTTGTTCATTCCAAGAGAAAGCCCATGTTTGCCACAAAAGAAAAAATACATCTCCCCTCAATTAAAACATACGACATGGCCAGGGATTTTGAACACATATAGGGAAGACTCTTAAAAGTAGAGTGGGAGTGGGGAAACCAACAAAAGCAAAACATTCCCCAATCAAGGAACTCAAGGAAGGCACAGAAGATATACAAAAATATTTTTATAACACTCTTCACCATCTGGAGCCCTTTTAATTAAAGATATAAAAACAGCAGGTAAAACTACTTAAGCTTTTATATTAAATAGATCATTTTATACCATATGGCAATCATGCCCATAAGAAAGTGTCTTCTAGTTCTACCTCCATAGTTATAGTAATATTATGCAGTGAAAAGTGCTGAAAATTACCAGTGAAAGGTATGGAAGAGTTTAGGTAATTCAACTAACTTTTAATTTGTCTCAATCAAATGGTTTCTAGATAACGTATTTGAAAAGAGAGTATAATGGTGATGGAACGTGGGCAGACTTTTGTGTTGATCTTGGCGTTTAAATTCATGTTACTGTCACAAGCACATTGGTTTATCTTACATTTGATCATTTTGTGGCCTGACTCAGGAAGGCTACCATATAAAAGATTTTCCTTCTACATTCAAGTTTGCTACTGGGGAGAGAAAATCCCGATGATATATACTTTTTCAAATATTTGAAATACAATATTAAATGCTTTAAGTAAGAGATAAGGTAGCTCATATGATTTTCCTGTAATGAATCAGTTTCAAATCTTAGAAGCCACCCAACAGGTTTGTTCCACATTTTTTTTTCACTAAAACTATGACCCAGTTTCACAGTCAAAGAGCCCATTTACAATTCTGTACAACTTTCACTAAAATAAAAGCTTTTCCGGCAAACATTCAACCACAAAGAAAAACCAAAACACAAACATTTTGAATTTTTTCTAAGTCTCAAATTTCAATATATTCAAATACTAGCCTTCCCAGTCAGAAACCTAAACCCTTTAATAAAAACAGAGAGGAAATAAATGGATGCTTCAAAATCAGAATGGTCTGCGCCTCAAATGCAAAAGACCACGCCAACTGCATTTCATATCATTTCATATCATCATAAGCTCATAAAACGGCACAGACCCAGCCTCTCTATAAGATGAAACGTTTAGAATAGAAATTGACCCGATAGTTGTTTCCAGTTCCGTAGTTATGCAAAGAATACATATAGCTCTGTTTTTGTTTTTTTTTAATTGGAGTATAATTGCTTTACAATGGTGTGTTAGTTTCTGCTTTATAACAAAGTGAATCAGTTATACATATACATATGTTCCCATATCTCTTCCCTCTTGCATCTCCCTCCCTCCCACCCTCCCTATCCCACCCCTCCAGGCGGTCACAAAGCACCGAGCGGATCTCCCTGTGCTATGAGGCTGCTTCCCACGAGCTATCTACCTTACGTTTGGTAGTGTATATGTGTCCATGCCTCTCTCTCGCTTTGTCACAGCTTACCCTTCCCCCTCCGCATATCCTCAAGTCCATTCTCTAGCAGGTCTGTGTCTATAGCTCTGGTTTTTATCTTACATTATTTATCATGTAGTTGAGAAACAGACAGTAGATACTGTCGCTGACTACGAGCCAGGACATCTATACATGATGATGTGCCACAGTGCAAAATTTTGCAGGAAATAAAACCCTGGTTATAATTCTTTTCACATGAACACTTACTGGGCGTCTCTTTATGCTTGAGTGGTAACTTCAGGCCTGATACAAGTGTGGGTTATTAGATCTTTTAAAACCCTTACAGAGATTAGAAGGCTGCAGAAACATACTACTGGGGGTTAAAAAACAGCTTTCTGAAATTGCTCGAAATGAACAAATAATGCTTTGCTTTCTTGGACAGCTGTTCCATAACTGAATACAGCTGGGGAGGGGGCGGCCGCCAGGAGATTTCTATTTGGTTTGCTACCAGGTTTTCTTTTCCAGGATGCTTTCCAACGTGCAAACGATCCTTACTTATCTTGAGCACATGAAAAAAAGATAATTCTTATTTTAAATTCTTTTCCATCATGCTTCATCCTTGTTAGATAACGTAAACTGTGGGTTTAAAGGAGACAGCCTTGAGGTTAAGGCAACCCTACTCACCTCAGCTTTAGCTGGACACGGGTGGACATACGGCTGATTGCCTGAAGTTACCTCCGACGGGATACTGTATTCATTCAAAGGCACTGATCCCTAGTGGACACTATTAGTCACTGTTACCAAAACACTTAATAGTAACTATTTATGTTCAAATGAAAAGCATGAGGATGGTAGAGCTCTTTCAGCAGCAGCAAGTAAGCTGTCCACGACGTAGTCTCCTCGAGTGGGGATGTTCTGGGAAATTCCTCTCAGTGCCCGGGTCTGGTCTTTAGCCCTGATGGAGATCTTGCCCCCAGGTGGACCCATCTTTACCAGGATGACAGAGACTGATGAATGAAAATGAAATGCCAATGTCTTAATTTGCAATGAAAAATACCCCTCTCCTTAGGATGGCAATACTCTCATCAGATAACCTGTACGTTCTCTCCCTCGAAAGCCGACCAACCCAAGAAGCCAACTTATAATCAGAAAGTTACCTGGTGGACAATTTAGAATTAGAAAAAGGAGAGCTAACTATAGGATTCAAGGGCATAACAACGGCATCTGGCTAAAATAAACCAGTGCATACATCTCGGCAATCAGAAAAGTCTTGTGAAAAGGACCATGATATCTTCTACCCTATGTGTTGTGGTTTTACTTAAAGTAAGTGGGAGGTAATATAGTTGGGAGAAAAGAACATGGTATTCCAGGGTGATACAGCACCGAGTTTAGTTTCAACAATTGAAAAAAAAATCCTTAAACACAGTGCAAACACTTTCAAAGTAACAGCCATCTACCTGCCAGGAAAAGCTTCTACTTTCAGCACTATTAAAAATGTAACAGTGACAAAGTCCACATAGAGCATAAACTATTTCAAAATGGAGCATCAAAAATGGGAAGGCTTGGGCTTCCCTGGTGGCGCAGTGGTTGGGAGTCCGTCTGCCGATGCAGGGGACGTGGGTTCGTGCCCCGGTCCGGGAGGATCCCACGTGCCATGGAGCGGCTGGGCCCGTAAGCCATGGCCGCTGAGCCTGCACGTCCGGAGCCTGTGCTCCGCGATGGGAGGGGCCACAGCAGTGAGAGGCCCACGTACAGCAAAAAAAAAAAGAAGAGTGCTATCACGTAACGTTTAGCTCGAATTCTTGAAATGCATACATAGATGGAGAGTGAAGTGAGTGACAGCAAGATAAACATGAGTCTGAATCTCCACCCCAAAATGTGTAAGACTGAAGATGGAAACTGACATGCGCAATGTGTCATCTGGATTAACAGGGAATTTAACACCTAGGCATCTACTTGTCACATCGACTTGTCACGTGTCCAACTGAGATCCAACTTTCTCTTCTTCCATCTTTTCCTCAGAGACGATAAAGTGATTGAAGCAGAGAAGTCCATCCCAAACAGGACAGGAAAGCAATGCAGCTCCTTCTCCAATCCTCAAATGACACGTTAAGAGGTCCATCCTTTTTCTTCTTTGGGGGAAACATTCTTTATATAGTGTAAACAAATATATTTTATTCCCACAGCATAACATACTGTTGATGCTCCAAGCTTTAATCACCGTCTCCTGGCAATCGGCAATCTCTGCATTGCACTAAAGCACTTCTGGTGGCATTAACCCCAGCCGACATCCAGCCTCATGTACTATCCATCTATCACGCACCCCCAGCTGAGACTGACTTTGTATTCAGTGGTTGTTTGACGCACATTACACACATCTACCCAAGGAATGGTTAAGAGGTTTCCTATCGACAATCTTAAAATCTGCTTAACCACCAGTGTCTACTAAAGCCTTAGAGGTGAGGGCGAGGGGAAAAAAAAAAAAAAAAAAGAGTCCACAAAAAAAGAACAAAAAAGAAACAAACAAAGAAACCCATCCATATCCTTGCTGTCAGGGGAGGAACCACGATTTTGTCATGGATCTAGTAACAAATCACAGGCAGACCAACCCCCGACTAAATAAAGGCCTTTACACTTCTGATCACTCTCTGAGTGAAAACATCTGCCCTGATGCCGTCCATCCAGCACTGGTCCCCACAGCCCGGGACTCAGAACAAAACGGAAAAGCAGTGGAAATGACAAGACTTGGGAGAAGCTGGAGGCTCCACCACGTAACACATCTGTCTAATGATCAATAACTAAAAGGAATAAACTGGCTAGAACCAAATAATAAGATATGATCTCTACTCCCTCCTTCCTTCCCTGAGAGCTAGTGGAGTGCCAGGTCCCTTTCCTGCAAAATCTATACCCATAAAGCACTGTCTACAGTTTCCAGTTTCTCTTTAAGTGGAGAGAGAACTCTTAAAGACCCTTGAGAAGCAACCTGCTCCAAAATCCTTCCGGCTTTTGGGGCTTCCCTGGTGGCGCAGTGGTTGAGAGTCTGCCTGCCGATGCGGGTTCGTGCCCCAGTCCGGGAGGATCCCACATGCCGCGGAGTGGCTGGGCCCGTGAGCCATGGCCGCTGAGCCTGCGCGTCCAGAGCCTGTGCTCCGCAACGGGAGAGGCCATAACAGTGAGAGTCCCGCATACCACACAAAAAAGAAAAAAAAAAAAATCTTTCTAGCTTTTAATGACAGCGCCCCTTCTGATCTTTTTTTATGGTTGTTATAACCCAGACCCTTTTTTGCAGTGGCTGGCCTTTATTGAATCTTCCCAAAACTTCAACTTTGTTTCAAGATACGAGAACTTTCTCTGTGCACTTACATGGCTTATGTAATGTTTAATTAAAGTCAGTTCAACTGGTGATAACAGTTTGAGACTGAAATTCTCTCGACAAGCTCCCAGGGCAGCACCCCGCAGTGGACTAGGGGCCAGCTGGCCACGCATCGGCCAGACACTGCCACCAGGTATGTGTTCCATGTGGGGACGTGGGTGAATCTGGCAAGCCTGACGTGCTTATGACACCCCAATCCACCACCAGGTAAAAGGAGGACGACTGTCTCCTTTACAAGGTCAAATGCCTCTTAATTATTTCAAGAGCTCTCACCAGACCACCTTTCTGCTTAAGACCCCGCAGCAGTTAACTGGTCTTTGGCACTGAGTCTAGGCTGATTTCCGTGGCTTGTGGGCCCTGCCGACTCCGGCCCACCAGTGGCTGGGCCTTGGCCCCAGCCCTCTCCCTGGCCTTTCCTCTGTGCTCTGTCCATCCAAACTCTTCCAGCCTTCCAGGACCGGCTCAGTTCCACCTTCCCTTGCCCCATTTTCAGGCCTTTCTGCCCCAAACAAACACTTCTTGTCTATGGCAGGGTTTTTCATGTTCTGCTGGCACTCAGGATTTCCAAAAGCTTACTGTGCTGTGTGGGAGCCCTCGAGTAGAATTATGCTTTATGACTGGTTGAATCCCAGAACGTGTACCCATTTCTTCTTCTCGTCTCCAGATTACACCCTCATCTTCACTCCTGGCTGGGCATGGCCTCCAAGTCCAATCAGGCCAGGAAGTGAATGACAGGGGAAGATGCTGAGTGGGGACACTGGTAGGTAAATGCCATTTGACTCTGACCTGGGGGAGGGTGAGTCATAAGTGGTCAAGAGAAATCGCTCTGTTCCATCCCATCACTCCAGCTTCTCCTGTTCATTTGTCAACAATCACCACTTCAGACTCCTACTTGTAAACTACACTTCTGAGTTCGACTCAGTAGAGATGAAACATATCCAGGGCAAAGCCCAATCTAGATACTCTAAGGATGCACAAGAAATTTGTGATGAACTGTGCAGAAAAAGAATCATTTTCCATGGCAGCTAATTACCCTCTACTTCATCTGCTGGGCAAGTTTAGATTCTTCTATGTTATGTTCTATTAATAATCCTTACAAGAGTCAACTGGACTCACTTATCTTCTCCCTGCCGTTCACAGTGGGTTTGTGGCTGCAGACTCAGCAAGTAATTGAAAGTAAGTCTCAACTGGCTGCTTCAAGTGGGGGTGAGAGCTTCCTACTACCCTTTGTTTTTTTTCGGTCAGGAAGTCACAGCCACACATGTTGGTCTTTTGCCACTAAAATGTGGCAACAATGTATGTGAAATGATTAACCATCTCTCTCTTCCCTCAAGTACCCATCATAAAGCAATATAAACTCCAGGCTTCACACAAAGCATTCCGTTAAAAAAAAATTAACTGAGATCAAATCACCAGGGGATAGTAGAGTACGGGGACCAGAATACCTGGGATCAATCCCAGCTTTGCCCCTTGCCCACTGAGCAACCTGGAGCAAGGGACCTGTCCTTCCCAGTCACTGCCCTCACGGGGTGTTAGGGAAGGAACAAGGCAGTGCATCCACAGTGCTTAGAACAGTGCCTGGCTGGGGATTCCCTGGCGGTCCAGTGGTTAGGACTCCACGCTTTCACTGCCGAGGGCACGGGCTCCATCCCTGGTCGGGGAACTAAGATCCCGAGAGCCACGCAGCATGGGGAAAAAAACCAAATCAGAACAGTGCCTGGCTAAGTGCTCACCAGGTCCTAGCTACAAGGACAGCAAAGATGACCTGGCTGGCCATTCTCTCCCTCTCCTAACTGGCCTCAGAACAGCCTAGATAAGGATAACTATGTAGACACTGCATAAATCTACCAGTGCTTCTGTACCCTTTAAGAAACATCTTTCTGAAAACAAATACTCAGTTATTGGTTTTCATCAGAAACTGGGCTATTCCGAACAAGTGTCGGCAGGTACCTTGGAATCTACACCTTGAAGTGCAGGAACACGGGTGCCCCTAAGAACTGCTGGAGCTTGTTCTTTCTGTACCTTACCCGCCGAGGAACAGAATGAGTCCACACGCGGGTCTCCCTGCCCTGCAGTGTTGTCGGAGTCTGGCGGCTTCCACTTGGTTGAGGTCATTACTTTTCCTTCATCAGCTTCCATGATTTCCCCATCGATTTTTGTCTCCAATCCCTATCTAGCCTCGGGGATTTGGCAACTGGTTTCCCAAACAGCTCAGGCCTTGGCAAGCAAGCCAAGTTCTAGAATCTAGCAACGGCAAGTAACTCCAGGGCACCAGCAGACTTGGCCTCTGATTATGAGGCTTGAGATCGGAAACCACACATTCACCGCTGGGCTGCTCTTTGTGACGGATACATCACCTCAGAAAACATTCCAAACAACTGTCGAGAGGGCAAATTACACAAAGAACCCGTGGCTCCCAGCTGAACTCATCCACCCTTGGTCATGCAACACATAAGGAGCGCTGGCAAAACCACTGGTGCAATGAGTCACGATGACCAAGATTCCGATGGTCCCAGGTGGCAGGAACCTCTCAGGTATAGTGATGCGGGAAGAAAGAGAGACTCTCCATGGTGGGCTGCAAAGCAATGAGAAAAGACAAGGACGACATGTTTTTGGACAGATCTTCATTTATGGGTTTAAAATATATATACTAACTTGAACTAATAACTAAGAGTTGATGGACAGGAGTCCTGACCAACCAGCCATAATGAACAGATGGGGACTGAGAGTCTCCAGACTCCACTAAGGGCTCCACGTGGCCAGGGAGGTAACATACCCAGGATCTGGACTGAGCCAGTCAGCACAGCTCATTCCCCTTTGCCACCGTGTCCTGGTCACATGACCAGAGCAGATCCAACAAGAAGGGATGGGAGAGTTCTCTCCGGGGATGCTGGGAACGGGGTGCATATGGCCCTATGACCCACTGGAAGCCATCTGAGGATCTCAAGGAGAGATCCTTAAAATAAAGTTGACACCAGGGAAGGCAAAGCAGGTGGAAAAAAAGAAATCCGGACCCTTAGCGAACGGTGCTGACCCATATCAAGATTTGCCCGATGCCAGTACGTGCCTTTTGGCTTTTTAGTTTCATAAACCAATACGCCCTTTACTGTTTAAGCCAGCTTTGAGTTGTGTTTCTTTTACTTGCAACCTCAAGAGCCCTGTTGCAGGATGCATGTAAGATAAGCGCTTGATCACAAAGCATGGCAGCGCCGACTGGCTGAACACTGTGGGTGTAATTCACTTGGTAAACATTTTTCCCTTCAGAGATGGTTCGTGTAAACAGTAAGCTTCAGTCTATTCCAGACTGGATTATTTTACTAGGCTGTCAAAATCATGATTCCCTGCTATTTTTAAAGGTACACAAAGCCATTTCTTTGGGAGCCACAGAGTAGGCAAAGGGAAGTGAGAGGGACAAAGCAGAAAAGCTTCTGCGTGGTAGTCCAGGGGAGAGAGTTGACAGATAGCCAGATTCCACAGATTCACACAAAAACTTCGTCCAGTCATTACGAATCAGATCACCTAACAGTAAAACAAGAGCAGCGCACCAATCAAAAGCTTTTCAGTTAATTCCTTCTGGCACAAATGTAAATGCCACCCACAGGGGGTCTGTCATCAACCTTCTCCATTGCTGCCTAAGAAACACTCCCTGTAGCATGTTTCCATGCTACATGTTTCCAATAAGGACATTCCTGCAATGTAAGGACATTGGTGTGGGCTGGGAGGCGTTGTCAGGCCTGCACTGCAAACGGAGACTGAGATCTGCAGAAACTGAGTACTTTCCTCAAGTTCACAGGACTACAAAGTGGGAGGAGCCAGACGTTGGAAGACCCAGGTCTCCTAACTCAAAACCAGATGACCTTCCACCATATTACCTTGTGACTCCCCAACAGTTCTGGAAGTATCTCCTGTCTATGAGAGCCAGTAGGTTGACACCAAAGAAATCTTCCTCAGACCTCCTATAAGAGCAAAAGATTAAGAAACAAGCAAGCCAGACAATCTAAAAAAGGGAACAACCAACCTTTGAACTTTAAAAATTAGCTCTAGGGACTTCCCTGGCAGTCCAGTGGTTAGGACTCTGCGCTTCCACTGCCGGGGGCACGGGTTCAATACCTGGTTGGGGAACTAAAATCTCGCAAGCCACACGGTGTGGCCAATTAATAAATAAAATGAAAAAATTAAACAAACAAAAAAACCCAAAAAGCAAACAAACAAAAAAATTAGCTCTAGAAACACACCCTTTCATCAGACTCCCAGTTCTAGCAGCCATTCCTAATCCCCACTGGGCACAAAGCTTTGGTTGGTACTTGAAATACACAACACACCAAGTCAAATATATGCTGATGACATCACTGATTTTATATTTTTCAAAAATACAATTAGGATTCAAGAGCTCTGGGGCTTCCCTGGTGGCGCAGTGGTTAAGAATCTGCCTGCCAGTGCAGGCGACATGGGTTCGAGCCCTGGTCCGGGAACATCCCACATGCCGCAGAGCAACTAAGCCTGTGTGCCACAACTACTGAGCCTGCGCTCTAGAGCCCACGAGCTACAACTACCAAGCCCACGTGCCACAACTACTGAGCCCGCATGCCTAGAGCCCGTGCTCCGCAACAACAGAAGCCACCGCAATGAGAAGCCCGCGCACCGCAGCAAAGAGTAACCCTGGCTCGCCACAACTGGAGAAAGCCCGTGCGCATCAACGAAGACCCAATGCAGCCAAAAATAAATAAATCAAAATAAATTAAAAAAAAAAAGATTCAAGAGCTCAAGTACTAATATCTATAGTACCTAAAAATTTTTACTAGCATTTTTTGAGGCATTTGTATTTTTTCTTGAGAGTTCAGAAGTTCATCTGTTTTATGTACATATGTATGCATGTATTTTTTATTGAAGTATATAGTTGATTTACAATGCTCTGTTAATTTCTGCTGTTCAGCAAAGTGATTCAGTTTTATATATATACTTTTCAGAGTCTTTTCTATGCTATTTTTTTTAACATCTTTATTGGAGTATAATTGTTTTACAATGGTGTGTTAGTTTCTGCTTTATAACAAAGTGAATCAGTTATACATATACATATGTTCCCATATCTCTTCCCTCTTGCGTCTTCCTCCTTGCCACCCTCCCTATCCCACTCCTCTAGGTGGTCACAAACCACCGTATTATAGGCTATTATAATATATTGAATATAGTTCCCTCTGTTATACAGTAGGTCCTTGTTGTTTATCTCTTTTATATATAGTAGTGTTAGTCCCAAGCTCCTAATTTATCCCTCCCCCACCCCCTTTCCCCTTTGGTAACCATAAGTTTGTTTTCTATGTCTGTGAGTCTGTTTTTTTAAATAAGTTCATTTTTATCACTTTTTTAAGATTCCACATATGGGTGACATCATATGATATTTGTTTTTCTCTGTCTTACTACATTTAGTATGATCATCTCTAGGTCCAACCATGTTGCTGCAAATGGCATTATTTCATTCCTTTTTATGGCTGAGTCATATTCCATTGTATACATGTACCATACCTTGTTTACTGATGTAGTCTTTATACAAAAAAAATTCATTCCTATGTTGTAAGGAGTCAGAGTAGGAATACCTGGAGGATCAACTCCTGAGGAAGAAATGTAAGCAGATGATATCTTAGCTTCACACCAGAACCTTAAGCTTTTCTGGTATTCCTAAACTATAGTTCACAGTAGCTTTGGTGGTTTCACCTGAACAGGGTATCCAAAGAGTATCTTTAGTTTAAATACACCAAAGGCCTTTGGAAAATAGGGGAAAAACCCACAGCACTCTAATTAACAGTAGGAAAAAGCACTCTTTCAAGATTGTTATGGCTCCCTTATCATGGTTTTAAATAAACTTCTACTTAACAAACAAAACACTCTTCTTAGCAGACATACCACGTAAACAGTCCAATTAAATATCTTCACTGAAATACTGACTTGGGAATTCATCCTGAGGTCTGATTCAGATGTGTATGATCTGATCATGACAGTTTCAGAGCTATAGAAGCTAAGTGCTCACCTGGATCTCACCTGTTCAAAAAATAAATTTAGTACAAGGGAAATCTTAATGGTTCTCTATTTTAAACTGGTATATCTCCAAGCACAAGCAGAATTTCATCTTGCTCTAATTCAGACCTGGAACAGTTGAGGGGAAAAGTCACTATTTTGTATGCTTTCTCACAATAGGTATAAAAATAAACAATACTTATGATGTGTGTGTCAGACTAAAGTGAATGCCAATTAATAAAGGAAATTGCAATTAACCAAGTCATTATTTATGGTACTGCTTTTGCTTCTGTTGTCATGACTAATAAACTGTTTTGACTTTTTTTGCCTTTATTATACCTGCTAATGTCCATCAATAAATAAATTCACAGTAGAGACCTAATATTATATGTACATTTTACTTGAAACCAAAATAAAGGAGACCAATGACGTTTGTGAAGGATATATTCTGATAGTCTTAAGGAACCCCAAATTTGAATATGGCATATATTTTCTCCTATAAAACTTGTGTTTTTAGTTAATAAGCATCACCTTCTAAAACCTCGTCCCTTCTACCCCTAGCACCCAAATTTACCTTCCTCCTTGGGATTATTTTATTTTTTAATAAGCTTTCAATTTGAGAACAGTTCTAGATTTACAGAAAAATTGCAAAGATAGTACAGAGAGTTCCCACATAGCTCTCACCAGTTTCCCCCATTAGTAACATCTTATATTAAATTGGCATATTTGTTACAATTAATGAAGCAATATTGGTACACTGTTTTTAAGTAAGAGCTATACTTTTTTCAGATTTCCTTGGTTTTTTCCTGATGTCCTTTCCTGACCCAGGAACCCATCCAGGATCTGTCATCACATTTAGTCATCATGTCTCCTTGGGCTCTTCTTGGCTGGGACGTTTCTCGAACTTTCCTTGCTTTTGATGACCTTGACACTTCTGAGGAGTACTGGTCAGGGATTTTGTAGAATGTCCCTCAGTTTGGGTTCTTCTGATGTTTTTCTCATGCTCAGACTGAGGTTATGGGTTTTTTTTCTGTTTTGTTTTGTTTTGTTTTGCGGTACGCGGGCCTCTCACTGCCGTGGCCTCTCCCGTTGCGAGCACGGGCTCCAGACGCGCAGGCTCAGCGGCCATGGCTCACGGGCCCAGCCGCTCCACGGCATGTGGGATCTTCCCGGACCGGGGCACGAACCCGCGTCCCCTGCATCGGCAGGTGGACTCTCAACCACTGTGCCACCAGGGAAGCCCTGAGGTTATGGGTTTGAGGAGGAAGACCACGAAGGGAAAGTGCCCTTCTCACCCCATCATGTCAAAGGTACATACTGTAAACTTGGCTTATTACTGCTGACGTTGGCCTCGATCACCTGCCTGTCTGTCAAGTTTCTCCACCCATAAAGTTACCCCGACCCCTTTCCACATTATCCTCTTTGACAGGAAGGTAACTGAGCACAGCTCACACTTAAGGGGCTGGGATTATGTTCCCTCTCCTAGAGGGCAGAGCATGGACATCAGTTATTCAGAATTCTTCTGTTGAGGAGATTTGTCTTTTCCTCCATTCATTCATTCATCCACTCCCTCCCTCCCTCATTCATTCATATCAGTATGGACTCCTGGGTCCTCAGAGTTCACTTTCAGGAAGAGGCAGGAAGGGGTTTTGCTGTTGCCTGTGCATGTGCAAAGACCAGGGAAGACAGATGTGGACACAGGACAGTCACCAGCCTCCTGAGAGCCCCGAGTCTTCCCTCACGCACCAGTCTCAAGGCCCACAGTTGAACTCTCTCCTGTGATGTAAAGTCCTGTGTGTTGCAGAAAACTGGGCTCAGTCTGAGCGCTGAACTGCAAGTGCAGAACCCACCCGCCTGCTCACGTCAGTGCACATCCCTGCTTTTGTCCTCAATCCCTTTGTTAAAGTGACCAGCAAATCACAGAGGGGACGCATAAACACTCGGAGTCCAGATCCTATCGGGGGGTGAACGACTAGGACTCGCCACCCACCCCGACAGCCTCTTGCACAGACCTGCGCACTTGGTGACACATGCAATAGTGGATTTTTCAGGCTGGTCAGTGACTTTAGGATAAACATTTCTGCAGCTCTTGATAGGGAGTGTATTTGGACCGGGAGGGGTGCCTACCTGTAAAACACGGCAGGTGACATAATGCAGGCTGTACAGAGTGTAGGGGAACCTGCAGAGAACATCACTCAGAGATGACGGCTGAGACGGAGCCAGAATAACAAGAGTGCGTGATGCAGAAAGGGGGTGGAGTCTAACTCTCAATATTTGCAACGTAAATATAAAAATAAAGTCGAATGAATGCTTTTAAATTTGCAATCTCGCTTCTGCCAGTAGATCTCAAATATTTCAGGTGGCAGAACACCTAGAAGTGATGGGGAAATTTGCACTGATATGTAGGTTTACCAAACTTAAAATAAGTTTCCAATCTGGGGTCGGATAGAATTCCTCTTGTAAAAGGTTCTAATAGAGACAAGCAACATAGATAAGAAAAATGTATTGAAGGAAAAATTTGTTTAAAATTTTATCTAATTTATCTAAAGGTTTATCTAATATTTTCCAGGATGAAATAGGAAAAGTCCCCAAATATTCTTATTTGAATTCGGAATATTCCAAATATTCCTCTTCTCAAATAGGGCTTTTTGTGAGCTAAACACCGCTGCTTAGCTCACAAAAAGCCTTATTTGAGAAATTCTGGTTTCTGTTACAAACTTATGTAACAAATCCTATTTTCAGTTGACTGAAGGATATACTTTAGAGGTCATTCCGTAAATCACTTCAAAATCCAAATTAGCAAAAAATAAAGAGGTAAAATTTAAAAACTTGATATTCAACAGTTTCCTTAGTTTTTTCAATCGCTGCCAACCGTCACTGTTCTATTTTTAGCTCTACTATTCACTAATGAAGATTTACGGTAAGACACATGGCATTACTTATGAGTTAAATGTGGAAGACTCTGCTCATAGTTTAAGATAAAATCTGCATTCAAAACAACAGGAAGAAACTATCAAAGAGAGAAAAGTGATACCACTTCAGCAAAGCAGAAAGACAAGCTTGTCCTAAAATTATCAACTACTACGCAGAGCTGGAAATAACCCGGGACGTACCCGGTACTTCTGAGGATGCCCACGAGATCCTCACTCTTCTGAGAAGGCAAAGAGGTCATATACCAATGCCCCCAACAGAGGGAGGTCTGCAGAAATAGTAATAATAGCAAAAACAGCAACGGTAATAATAAAAATGCTCCCCACAGAGGAAGGTTCACAGAGATAATAATAAGAATAATAAAACTGCCCCCAACAGAAGATCCATAGAAATAATAACAACGACAACGATAATAGTAATAATAATAAAACTGCCCCCAACAGAGGGAAGTTCACAGAAATAATAAAAATAATACTCATACCAATAACAATAAAGAAGAAAGAGGGGAAGAAGAAGAAGGTTGGCCTCTACCCCCATCTGACTTCAGAGCCTTCTACCTTCAAGATGCAGTTTAGACTAAGCCCTTGACCCCAGCACCAGAATCAGGAGTTCTTTACGGGACTTGAGGCCCACCCCCCAGAGATCCTGGTCCCCCAGCTTTGAAGCAGGGCCCAGGAATCTGCATATTTCACTAGCATCCCAGGATTCAGATGCAGGAGGTCCTTGATGACCCTCGGAGACACTGACTTGGGGCTACAAAGCACAGGTGACCTGCAGGCCAGACCAGCCCCCACCCGGGGACTCGCCCCACAGGACTTTTAGTAACAGGACAGATGTGTCAACCTAATTATACATCACAGTGTTAGCGAGTACCGCTGGGACGGGCTTCTCTCAGTCAGTCTTTACACCGAATTATATTCAATTCCACACTCATCGCTTTAACTCTCCCACGTTAACTCCACTCGGGTCCCATCAGCCAGTCGTACAGCACAAAGGACTAATGACAAATGGAAAGTAAGCATGAATCCAGCTCCCATAAAATTTGAGGCCCTCTGGTATGGGAGTCGGACCCTCAGCACCCTCACTTAGCAGTGATTTCAGGAATGCAGTGATGAGTCGGTTTCTAAGCACTGCGCTGCTGCTGAAAGGGCTCGGAGGCCTCCCCTTTGAGTCACGGCTCAGAATTACACTGGCCACGTGTTCCCTCCACAAGCAGAGGTTGTGCCTCTTGCCATTCCTCCTCCGTACCCATGCTCAGAGAATCCTTCACGACCACGTGTGATGCTGAAACAGCCGGTCTCAACTCTTGTTGAATTTGGGGGAGGGCGTTTCAAAATTATCAGTGCTCGGCCCCCACCAGACACCTGACTCCGAATCTCTGGGTGCATCCCTGGGCACCAGTGTTGCTTAAAAATGCTCCCAGATAGGGTTTCCCCGGTGGCGCAGTGGTTGCGAATCCGCCTGCCAATGCAGGGGAAACGGGTTCGAGCCCTGGTTTGGGAAGATCCCACATGCTGCGGAGCGACTAGGCCCGTGAGCCACAGCTACGGAGCCTGTGCGTCTGGAGCCTGTGAGGCTCTCCAACAAGAGAGGCCGCAATAGTGAGAGGCCCGCGTACCGCAATGAAGAGTGGCCCCCACTCACCGCAACTAGACAGAGCCCTCGCACAGAAACGAAGACCCAATACAGCCAAAAAATAAATAAATAAATTACTTAAAACAAACAAACAAAAATGCTCCCAGGTAATTATAACGTCCACCCAGGGTGCACACCCACTGGGAACGCTTTTGTTCCTCACAAGAACGTGAGCACCTTGCAGGTGGGCAGTTCCTTCTGCTTTGCCTCACGCGTGGAAGACTTCATAAATTATTGCTGAATGAAACTGAATGCACTTACATACCAGACAACTTCTACTGCTGTAACAGCTGAGCAATCCCAGGGATAAATACTGGGCTGCCATTTGCCACGTCATTTTTCCCACTAATCCTGCGACACTGTAACCCTCCAGGTGGAAGGAGGTCCGGTGAAAGAGTGAGCCCCCTTCTCACTGTTCCTCCATCTTGGGGCTGAGACGTGTTCTACAAGCTCGTAAAGTTGGCAAAGGCAGTGGTTTTCACCAAATCCTAGGATGTACCTCTGAAACATTACCGTGATTGAAAATAAGAGCCCCAAATGGCGAATCCCAGTAACTAAGTGCCTTCTGCCAGTCATAAGGGTGGCCAGATTTAGTGAATAAAAATGCAGGATGGGGGCTTCCCTGGTGGCGCAGTGGTTGAGAGTCCGCCTGCCGATGCAGGGGACGCGGGTTCGCGCCCCGGTCCGGGAAGATCCCACATGCCGCGGAGCGGCTGGGCCCGTGAGCCATGGCTGCTGAGCCTGCGCGTCCGGAGCCTGTGCTCCGCGACGGGAGGGGCCACAACAGTGAGAGGCCCGCGTGCTGCAAAAAAAAAAAAAAAGAAGAAGAAGAAAGAAAAAATGCAGGATGCCTGGTTAGTTTGAATTTCAGATGAACGACAAACACTTTTTTAGTGTAATTACGTCCACTGCGATACGTGGACATACACACACTAAAAATTTATTCATTGTTTAACTGCAACGCCACTTAACTGAGTATCCTGTGTTTTATCTGGCACCTCTGCCAGTAATAGCCCACTAAGAGTCTATTTGTTGCCTTGCGTTGCTTTGTTTCAGGAGAAAGCGAGGATGTATTACAAGATAAAAACATTTGAAAACCCTCTGCTTGCTCCCCAGCAAAATACTTTGGTCTTCATGGCATAGGAACTGCCCAGAATAGGTTATAAGCAGAATATTCCTCTCTCCCTTTCAAAGAACTGAGTTCTTCAGTTCTGAACAAAGGACAAGGCAGAAAGGAAACTTTTGTTGCTGGCTGCAGCTGAGCAAATTTATCAAACAAAGGAAGCATTCAACTCACACTTTGCATCACACACACACAAAATTTCAACAAACTATATGCAGAAGGCGGAAACAGTGATGAAATTTTATCTGGCTAATCTTGTAATTATGAAGTTGTATTCCCTGTTTTTGCTCCTGCCAGAGATGGTGGAAAGACACCAGCAGAAAAGGGAGACAGGAGAAGAGAAAATCAGCATAATCGGATTTGCTCTTTCAGCAAACACTGAGGACCCTGGGGGAGCCAGGAGTGAGGGGCAGCTCTGGCCTCCAAGGGAGACGGATGGCGGACACGCGCACACAACTGCTCGCTACAGGGCAGCAAGTGTTAGGATGGAGTTTTCTGCTGAACCCTCGGCACCTGGAACAGTGCCTGGAACACCGAAGCATTCCTATTCAATATTTGTTGAATAAAGAGCAAAGGTATGTGCACAGACCTGAAGGAGTGGAAGGGGGGACCAGAGATGGCTCCCCAAGGGGATGACATCTGATGCTCTAGGAAGAGTGAAAATGAGTTAGTCGGCCAAAAGTATTCTGGCCTGGAGGAGCGGCTGGTGCAAAGGCATGGCAAAGCCCGAGAGCTGGGCTCCCGGGAGTGAAGACATCCATCCACCAAACAGCAAAAGCACAAACAGGCGTTCAGGAGGGAGGCTGGACAGGGGATGGAGACTGGGGAGTCCATCAGGAAGACGACTGGGAATGGAAGCCCCAGAGGAAAGAGGATGCTCTGAGGGTCCACGGAGGGAGCGCTGGATCACATCTTCCTCTCAAGAGGAAGTGGAGGAAAGGAGGGACCCGAAGGAGACTAAGAAAGGGCAACCCCAGCAGGAGGAGAGGAGGCAGGAGAAGCCACGGCCACGGGAGCCCGGACGGTGTGTCACGGAGATGGAGAGGCCGGAGTCAAGGGAGAGAGAAAGCAGAGGGTTAAGGGATGACTTGGGGGTGACAACGGAGAGATGGCACAGACAGCAGCATCTGTGGCAATGGGGTGTGAGAAGTGGACAATCTGAGGGATGACAGGGCCATGGAGGTGCTGTTTCACAGGTGTGTCTTTGGGTGGAAGAGCCCTCAAGATATGCTGAGATAAAGAGGTGGAGCCTCAGGCAGGAAGACCCTGATCATACGGCTCAGCGCTGAAGGCTGGGATGCTGTGGGCCAGGATGGGGCAGGGGGGAGCGGAGAGCTTTTCTTAAGCTCCTTTCCCTTGTGTCCCCTCCTCAGCCCCAGATGCCCTACAGGAGGAACTAGCCTTGGCCCAGCTGTGTCTAAAGCCCACTCCCGAGCATACTGGCTTTCACCTGGGCAAGTGGCACCGCTCAGGAGGTGAGGAAATGAACATTTCAAGAGGTAATTGACTAGGTGATGCAACTCCACCTACTTCATTTAGAAACACAAAACAAAAATAAAACCCCCATGAGCCAGAAAGACAAAGGTTCACACAGATCAATCATTCTGCTGGTTCCTCTAAGGTCTCTGGGACTCTTCAGGCAGCCAAGAATCTCCACGGAGATAAATTACGGAAAGGTCACCCCGGAATCCTGCTGCCTCGACAGTGCCTGAACCACCTTCTACGCAGGGACAATGAAGTAAACACAGCTGGGGTAGCTGGCAGCTGTGTTACTGTGTCATCTAGGTGTGGTGCAAAAACCACGTCTTTTGAATAAAACAACTCAAAGATCTAGTCAGTCGTTAGTCTTTTAAAATAATTATGGAAAAGAAGTCGGGACTCTACATCTCTGAGTAACAGCAGTCATTGTTACTATTATTTCTTTAAATGAGCCCCAAACAGCTGGCAATAAGTGGCTTATTCAAGATGCCATTTGCACAATCTGAAAAAACCACACTACCATAACATGGATAAAAACGTGTAAGCTTCACGGTTTGTAAGAACTGCACTCCACAGAAAAAGAAACGGCATAAAAAGGCAGTTCAGTATCAAGTGCAAACTGGAACCAGACCAATATCGGTACTTCTGTTGCTCCTCGAAATTATTTTCATCAGGTCAGAAACATACGCAGTCCAACTGGAGATGGTCTAAAGGCAGGTTAAAGATAACCGAATGCGTGGGCTTCCCTGGTGGCACAGTGGTTGAGAGTCTGCCTGCCGATGCAGGGGACACGGGTTCGTGCCCCGGTCCGGGAAGATCCCACGTGCCGCAGAGCGGCTGGGCCTGTGAGCCATGGCCGCTGAGCCTGCGCGTCCAGAGCCTGTGCTTCAAAACGGGAGAGGCCACAACAGTGAAAGGCCCACATACCGCGATAAAAAAAAAAAAACGATAACCGAACACGAAGTGCACAACTAGGATCACGGGAGCTGTGGACAGTTTTTATTATGTACATAATTAAGTACATAATAAACATTTTAACTGTATGGATGTTTAAGGGTGTGAATACACACATAGAAAAAGATGTGCAGCCCCTTCCAAGACATCTGTGTCCATCACAACACCCGAGTGGACTACATCACCTACCTTATCTTTTTGGTTTTGGTAGGAGTTTATTAATTAATTAATTAATTTTGGCAAGTGGGGCCCATTCTTCATCGCGGTGCATGGGCCGCTCACTGTCGCGGCCTCTCTTGTTGTGGAGCACAGGCTCCAGACGCACAGGCTCAGTAGTTGTGGCGCACAGGCCTAGTTGCCCTGCAGCATGTGGGATCTTCCCTGACCAGGCCTCCAACCCATGTCCCCTGCATTAGCAGGCAGATTCTCAACCACTGCGCCACCAAGGAAGCCCCACCTACCTACCTTGAAGCTAGGCTTTGAATAAGGTGAGAATGAATTTTCTAGGTAGCTTTCTTTAAACTGAGATGTTAAAAACCTAAGGAAAAAGCAGCAGCGCGTCTACCTGGTGGCAGGCGCAGTGGCCGAGTAACAGGGCATATGAGAGGAGCCAGACAAAACGGATTGCTTCCTGGCTCTGCCTCTGTCTGTCTCTAAACATTAGGAACTGACTGGCAGTGGACAGCCTCGCTATTTCAAGTGTGGTCCCTTGACCGGCAGCATGGTAAAAGCTGCAGCATCTTAGGGGCCACACCGGACCTACTGGACCAGGATGCACGTTGAACCAGACCTGCCAGGGATACAAGTCCATACTGGAGTTTGGGCAGCAGCAGTCAGCAGAGCAAGATCGGCTGGCTTTCCTTCTGGTCGCTCCACACCTAAAGGTAATACGGAGACTAGGCACATCACCTCAGGAAGTTATCAAGTGCTCCTTTCATTATATTACATTTCATTGTATAACATTTTTCAGTTGTATTTACCTTTTCTCTAAAGTAACAGAGTCTTCCTTTTCTTTACCCACAGGTCTTTTTTTTTTTTTAATTTTATATTTTTTATACAGCAGGTTCTTATTAGTTATCTATTTTATACATATTAGTGCATACATGTCAATCCCAATCTCCCAATTCACCACACCACCACCACCCCCTGCCACTTCCCCCCCTTGGTGTCCATACATTTGTTCTCTACATCTGTGTCTCTATTTCTGCCCTGCAAACCTGTTCACCTGTACCATTTTTCTAGGTTCCACATATATGCGTTAACATACGATACTTGTTTTTCTCTTTCTGACCCATAGGCCTTTATTTTTCAAAGTAGTTTGGCTTCATGCTACCGTCTAAGGTAATGTCAACTTTTTATATTATATACACTAACAGGGTGGGGCGAAATGGAAAATGCTTCTCAAGTTCAATTTTAGATATGATTATATAATTTTTTTCCCTTTTCTTTTTTTGGTGACAGTTGTTAATTGACTCGTTAGCAAACCGGTGTTTTCACAGCAACCTAGGAAGTCACTTAGACTGTTATCCAGAAAGATGACATGTAATCAGAACCACACAGAAGAGGCCAGGGCTGGTGTCATCAAAAGCAAGGACCAGGGGCTGCATGCACAGGTGTCCACAGCAGACCTAAGTGTACACGTCTCCGTCTGGAGCAGCAGTCCTACTCGCTGAAGAGCTCACTGCGCCCACTGTACTGTAAACCCCGGCGGAGTAGGGGTCATGAATCTATTTTACACTGCCTGACAAAGAGTAGGAGGGGTTTAATAAATATCCATGAATGAATGAGTGAATAAAGGAACAGCTCTTAAATCCAGGCTCTCCCTACAACACTCTGCACCTTACCTTTCAATTCCTGCAAAAGTGAGGGAATTAAAGTGACCTCCTGATTCCCAAGCAGCCACTCCCTACACTGAGAAGTCTCCCCATTGCTCCCATGAGGACCACCAGTGGGGCCTTTTCCTCTGGGAACTAAATCGCTCCCAACCGGTCACTACAATAGTTACCATCAGCTCCTTTATCTCGATCACTTCTGGACTCGGAAAGATAAACACAGCACATTCAATCACTCTTATACAAACTAAGATCTAGGCATAAGTGGTTATTTTCAACAACGGGATTAATCTCCAAAATATACAAACAGTGCATGCAGCTCAATAACAAAAAAGCAAACAGCCCAATCCAAAAAACTGGGCAGAAGATCTAAATAGACATCTCTCCAAAGAAGACATAAAGATGGCCAAAAAGCACATGAAAAGATGCTCAACGTCTCTAATTATTAGAGAAATGCAAATCAAAACTACAATGAGGTATCACCTCACACTGGTCAGAATGGCCAGCATCAAAAAGTCTACAAACAATAAATGCTGGAGAGGGTGTAGAGAAAAGGTAATCCTCCTACACTGTTGGTGGGAATGTAAATTGGTACGCCCACTAAGGAGAACGGTATGGATGTTCCATAAAAAACTAAAAATGAAGCTACCATATGATCCTGCAATCCCACTCCTGGGCATATATCCAGGGAAAGCTGTAATTCGAAAAGATAAATGCATCCTAATGTTCACTGTCGCACTATTGACAATAGCCAAGACAAGGAAGCAGCCTAAGTGTCCATCAACACTTAGGATGAATGGATAAATAAGATCTGGTACAAATATACAATGGAATACTACTCAACCATACAAAAGGCTGAAATAATGCCATTTGCATAGATGCACCGAGAGAATATCATACTAAGTGAAGTCAGACAGACAGACAAATATCATAATCACTTATATGTGGAATCTAAAAAAATGATACAAATGTACTTATTTACAAAACAGAAACAGACTCACAGATTTAGAAAACATGGTTACCAAAGGAGAAAGCTTAGCAGGGAAGGATAAATTAGGAGCTTGGGATTAACATGTACACACGACGATATATAAAACAGATAATAAACAAAGACCTACTGTATAGCACAGGGAACTCTACTCAATACTCAGTAATAACCTATATGGGGTCTTCCCTGGTGGCCCAGTGGTTAAAAGTCCTTCTTGCAATGCAGGGGATGCTGGTTCGATCGCTGGTTGGGGAACTAAGATCCCACACGCTGAGGGGCAACAAAGCCCACGCGCCGCAACTACAGAGCCCTCGCGCCCTGGAGCCTGCATGCCACAACTAGAGAGAAGCCCCCTCGCTGCAACGAAGAGCCCGCGCGCTGCAACCAAGACCTGACACAGCCAATAAATAAATAAATGAAATAACCTATGCGGGAAAAGAATCTGAAAAAGAATAAATGTATGTATAACTAACTCATTTTGCTGTACACCTGAAACTAACACAAAATTGTAAATCAACTATACTCCAATATAAAACTTAAAACAACAACAAAACACCAAAGTCTCCTCCTTCTGCGGCTGAATTTGACTTTAAGGAGGCTGACCTTTCTGTGCCCTTTTGGTTGCTGTGAGGTGGATACTTTCTCTTAACTCAACTGAAAAAGCAAGAATGAGAATGGGGGGAAAAAGGAAAGGAGATGGGGAACAAAGACCAGTAACTGCCTTCTAAATAAACTACACATGATTAGCAGAGGAGGCTCAGGTTACAGAAAGTTATGCTGCAAAAGCCAGAGCCTTTGATGTTGGACTATGTGGTTGAAGATTAACCAACCAAGCAGAATAGATGGGAAAAGAGGTTTTAAGGTAACTGGGGAGAGGAAGACAGATAGGCGTGGCAACCAGTTCACAGACTTAAGAATAACACCCACTACTCAATATGCCCCGTGGGATGAGACATGAGTTTATTAGCAAATTCAGCAACTCCACTGATACTTTTTCCAACAAAAGAAAAAAACCAACTCATTTTCCAATGCTTTATCAATAAACTCAGAAGGTTGCCGATGATGCCATTATTCTTATGTCCCCGCCACGAGCTACGATTCACAGGGATGGGGGTGTGGCCCTGGGTGTGCCTCCCTGCCAACCTTCTCTACATGATTAATTCTTAGCCTTCAAACCCTGGCTCCAAAGCCTATTCCCTGGGAAAGCCTCTCCGGCAGCCCAGCCAGTCATTCCCTTCCCTGCAACCCTGCACGCTTCGCTTTTTGCTTATCCCTGTTTTCCCCTCATGGGAGCTTGAGTTCCAGAAAAGAGGGGCTGGGTCTTAATTATCTTTGAAAATTATCTCGGAAACAATGAGTGTGAATCCCTAGAACAACTGAGAGACAGGCTAAGAGGAGAGCAGAGGAGGGTGTGCGGGTGGGACCTCCACCTCCACGGTGTACCAGCATATGTCTGCAAGCCACATTGCTTTTCATGTATAAAAAGGAATAATCTCTCTCCCAAATACCTCTCAGGATTATGAGGAACAAAACAGATAATGGCTCTGAAAGCACTTGAAAATCTAATGGATCCTATAAATTTAAGATAATAACATCAGTGTTTTGGTGGTGAAAGGTAAGGCAAGCAGACTCTGTTGGATGGATGGATGAACCGATGGGTGGGTATAAAGATGGGTAGATGGATAGATAGGTGGGTTGACGGATGGATGGGTGGATGAGTGGATAGATGGGTGGATGGGTGGATGAGTGTGTGGGTGGATGGATGGATGGATGAATGGATAGGTGGGTGGGCAGACAGATGGGTGTGGAGATAGGTGAGGGGAAGGGTGTATAAAGAATGGCTAATCAGCCATGAAGCAGCTAACAGAGAGATAAGGTGAGGAAGCATCTAACTTCAAGTCTTTCCAGACCATTCTCTCATGTAAACATCTCCCTAGGGATTCTGAATTTAGAAATGGGAAGATAGGAGCAGGGAATAGCTCCACCTAATTAACAAAATGTTATCTAACGAGTACACATAAACAACAGCCCTGGTCTAAGAGCTGGCAACTCCTCTCTCATACTTACTTAGCATTTATATAGTATTTTAACATGTATTGATTTGGAATGCATAAGTTTAATATTTAATGTGACATCTAATAGATTTCCATCAAGACACTCAAAGAACCATCATTATAGGCAATGATTCTATCTTTAAATTTAAAAAGGCAAATGAGGTTTATCAAGATAGTTTCAAAAAACTGGTTCAAACAGTAGGGGAGAAAGTTCATAATACGAGCATTTTTATCAATTTTAACTTCAACTAAAAACCTAAGTTACAGCACAAGAATCAGTTCTAAAGAAAATACAACTTGTGCATTAAAAGCCATTTTAACAGTCTGCTCTGCCCAGAGGTGAGTGAGCTAAAAGGATCACTTTCTGAGTCTCATTTCACTAGGCAGTCTTTAAGTTTATAGGAAAGGAAAAAATGTATCCATAGGAGTATCTGCCAAGGAACGTTGTTTAGGAAGGAGACCTAATTTTGCTGTGGCCATACTAGTAACATTGGAACAATCCTGCAGGTACTCTGCCTGGAGAGCAGAGCCATATTTTAAGAGGGCTCCCTGGGCTCCAGCAGATGGGCTGTAAACTTGACCAGACTGCAGACACTGTGTCCTCCACACTCACCAGTTGACTGCATTAACTTCTCTATCCCTTTCCCATATGCTTTCTCACACAGTCACAAACATGTCTAGCAGATGGTAGGTAACAAAGAAAGAAACTGATCAGCTGAGCAAAAAGTGAAAAACCTGGTTCTAAAGGAGGCATCTAAAAACCAATCTCCTCCAACCTCTGATTAGATGGGAATATTTTAAATACTCAAATGACATGCAACACAAGTAACTTCTTTCACACCATCCTCAAGAAGCACTGCCCTCTTGTATTACAATATTTAGAATAACAGACCTACACGGATCTAATGCTATTCTGTTTTCCTAACTCGGAATAATCACAGACTTCCTTAATATCAAAAAATATTGAGACAATAATAGAGCGACCAGCAACTCTCAGAGGATGATTTTTCTATCACATTAAACACCAAACCAATGCTGGGCTCTGAGGGTCCACATTCAGGCGTCAGGCTGAACACTCCTATCTCGTGAGCATCACAGCAAGAAAATGTTCTAAGTTCGGAAAAAATCCTTTCCTTTTATAAAATCTCTATTTTAATATAAACAACAGAAAGGCTATTTATGCCACTAAATCTGTCTGTCTGGGTAGAAGTCCAAAGAACTCAGACAAAGGACTTGGGGAAAGTACCTTCGCTGAAAGTACCAACAGTATATACAGCAGGGAAGCCGTACACAGGTGTCACTGCTCTTTGTGTGGATACAGCTTCTAAAAAAAAAGCAGGCAGCTCTGAAATAGACTAAACATTAGGAAAGGCCATATGAGGGAAGAAACAGAACTGAAGAAAGAGGACCTGACTCAAGCACCCACTTTTCCCCGAATCCCAGCAAGGATTTCTGGGATGGCTCAGTTCTGTGAGATCTACATGCAGACATGCACATGCATGTGTAACACCCAATGTACATTTCTATAGGTTAGTGGCACAAGCAGAGGAGATAAGGGCACAATCCTATCTGGCCTCAATTTCCAATTGATATACCCAGTCTCTAGGGGTGATTTTAAATCTCAAGAAATTTCACTTTTTACAGCAGGTCATCTCTTGGTATGCTCAACTCTGATTCAAAATAGCTGACTTCTGTGAATAGATATGTCTAGAACTTTATTATTATCTTAACTTTAAAAAAGACTATTAGACTATGAGGAATTGAATCAATATACTCGTGACTCAAAAAGGTTAATGAAGTGTCCCAAGTAACTTCTAGAAGCTGCTTAGTCATTGTAAGAGATCCTGGTACTTGCTGGAGTGTATCGACTCTTGCACCTTCCAACTGGCATATATGTTTAGGGTTTTTTTTAAATTAATTAATTATTTTATTTTTGGCTGAGTTGGGTCTTCGTTGCTGTGTGCGGGCTTTGTCTAGTTGCGGCGAGAGGGGGGCTACACTTCATTGTGGGGCACAGGCTTCTCACTGCGGTGGCTTCTCTTGTTGTGGAGCACAGGCTCTAGGCATGTGGGCTTCAGGAGTTGCAGCAGGCAGACTCAGTAGTTGTGGCTCGCAGGCTCTAGAGCACAGGCTCAGCAGTTGTGGCGCACAGGCTTAGTTGCTCCGCGGCATGTGGGATCTTCCCGGACCAGAGCTCGTACCCATGTCCCTTGCATTGGCAGGTGGATTCTTAACCACTGTGCCACCAGGGAAGTCCCTGTTCAGGTTTCTTTTAAAGAGAAGAACAGGCACTGAAACAGCCCTATATAACCTCTAGTTTTGCACTGGTAGGATGCAAATAATAGACTCTGGAAGGGTTATTTTTGTTTTCTTTTTCTCTCCTATTCCTTCTCTACCCTGACACACACACACACACACACACACACACACACATGAGGGGGGTGACCTCATGAATGGGATTAGTGCCCTGATTAAGAAGAGATCTCAGAGAGCTCTCTCACCCGTTCTGCTATGTGAGGACACAGCAGAAAGATGGCCATCTACGAATCAGAAGTGGGCTCTCACCAGGCATCACATCTGCAAACACCTTGATCTTGGACTTCCCAGCCTCCCAAACTGTTGAGAAATAAACTGCTGCTGTTTATAAGCCAACCAGTCTACGGTATTCTGCTACAGCTGCTTGGATGGACTAAGACACCCCCTTTTAGTCTTTATTTCAGAAGAAAGTATAATCAATATTCCTGCAATCCAAATCATTAATAAAATATTATTAGAATCAACTATAAATAATAAATAATCAAACAAATTACGAATAGGCAAATAAATAGAATGCTGTTAATAATAAAACAGAGACCCAAGTTACACGTGCTTTAATTCTCTCTGTTAAGATAGATTTTCATTAACAAATGCTTGTTGTTGACCTTTCTCTCTTAAGAGGAGAGATCTAAGTGCTAATTGTGAGGCTGAGGAAACAAAGCACAGCCACACTCGACTACAACCGGTATAAAGTCATCCATAGGACTGCTACTAATTACTGGCTTGAAATCAGAGGTCTTACTAACGTGATTCACCTTACGGATTGAGGCTAGCTTTCATCAAAGCATTTATGTCTTTAGTTCAGCTCTGTCAAAATTACATTAAAAATCTTTCCTTCAATATGAATTCAATAATTTTTCTATTCGAATTCTGAGCTCTAAGAAGTCTAGGCAAATGAAATGTTCATTTGACTTGGACATGGTTGCCTCTTCTCATTACACTCAGGCTTCTCTATCCCTGTGGGGTACAGCTCAAAACAAAACAAATAAGAAACAAACCAATCTTTTACAAACTCAGTGCTCACTTCCAAGTTAATTTCTCCTAAGCCAGCTTTTCCAACACCACTGGCTACTTCCCACAATCCCAAAAGATCTTGCCAGTTCTCATATTTGAGTATGTTTATATGTTTTATATAAAGTTAAGCTTCAATTAAGGGCTCAAACTATTTGAACATATTAAATCCATATTTGATCATCTCACCATCCCACCATTTGTAAGTACTGTGAGTTTTACCTAATTGTTTCTGCAATTATTATTCAGAGTTTCAGCTGATACTGGAAATCACTACAGAACCAACACTGTCTAACCAATACTGTCGCTGCTTCAATATTTGATCACCAAAAGGACGTGTCTCACCTAACTTACAACTTTGAGGAGCACAAAGTGATGTTCTGTGTGCTTATGCTCTCTCAAATACAACTTCCTGTAGCCTACTGTGGGCAAATCCTCGAAATTTCTAGAAATAAACATCACAGACAACTTACGGCTGTATTTTAGTCATGCAACTGTTAACGGTTTCATGTTAAGAGATTCTTGCCTAATTACATTAAAGTACCTTGGTGATGTCCTTAATTTATTTTTCCATTTCTTCTTCAATTGGATTGTAAAATGTGAAAAAGTAAGCACCCCTAAAGAATCAAGCTTACCCCAAAATATACTGTCTCCTCCACAGTACCCTTTTTTTTTTTTTTTTTTTTTTGCGGTACGCGGGCCTCTCACTGCCGTGGCCTCTCCCGTTGCGGAGCACAGGCTCCAGACACGCAGGCTCAGCGGCCATGGCTCACGGTCCCAGCCGCTCCGCGGCATGTGGGATCCTCCCGGACCGGGGCACGAACCCGTGTCCCCCGCATCGGCAGGCGGACTCTCAACCACTGCGCCACCAGGGAAGCTCCACAGAACCCTTTTTTCGTCTAACAAGTGTTTAGCATACTGTTTTCATACAGTATTTTAAGAATGGAAAAGGGGAGCATGGCTGTGAGTGAAGGGAAGTGAGGATGTACAACCATCACCCAGGGGACAATGATGGAACATTCTAGCCGGAGGGGGTGATCTCAACGCGGCGAAGAACGAAGCTAAAGCTGGAACAGGCACATGAGGAAAGGCCAGACGTCATAATTTAGATGCCATACTTTGGGCAACGGGAAAAGAGTTAACGTGTCTCTGCAGGAGAGAAACATGAATTAAAATGGTGTTTGAAGAGGGCCACGTGGAAAGAGCCTGGGTTGAAAGAACAGACTGAAACAGAGGGAGAAAGACACGCTGCTTTGCACAAGTACCTGGGAGGGAAAATGAAGAGAGATGAGTGAAGGAATGTTGATGAGATGGGAGGGGAAGGCAAGAATGATGCCTTAACATGAGGCAAGGTCTTCGGCCTGCAAATAAGGGAGTCATTCTCTCCCTTTCTCCAATCTTTGTTTACCTTTAGGCTAAAGCCCTGAAATCGAGATGGTTCGGGATTCTGTCCATTCTTAGGTCTGCTCCTCAGGAGGAGACACTTCATTATCCTTCCCCTTCTCCCATCCCCACATCACTCCACCGAGTGGCCAGCGACCCCCGCAGTGGTGGCTCCCTTCTCTGGGCTAAGGTGAATGTTAGTCTTTTGCTCCCAGCGGGATAGGAACTGCAGGAGACCAAGCAGTCTCCCTCTTCCTGCATTCTGCAATCGGGGCAGTGTCGAGGATTGATTTGGGTGTTTCCATACTGCTCTGTCCTCCACCTGCAGGAGGCGTCTTTTTTTTTTTTTTTTTAATTTTATTGGAGTCTAGCTGCTTTACAATGTTGTGTTCGTTTCTGCTGTACAGCAAAGTGAATCAGCTGTACATATACATATATCCCCTCTTCTTGGATTTCCTTCCCATTTAGGTCACCACAGAGCATTAGAGTTCCCTGAGCTATACAGTAGGTTCTCATTAGTTATCCATTTTATATATAGTAGTATATATATGTCAATCCCAATCTCCCAACTCATCCCATCCCCCTTCCCTGCGGGAGTCCTTAATGGTTCTGGTATTCCCAGGCCCCCGAGCTGGTGGGGCTCACTGGCCCAAGAGAGGCGGAGAAACATCAAGGGGATGTGCTGAGCCTCTGAGACAACACTGGGAGGCCGTTCCACGTTGGGGGTCCCCTATCATTTTATTATACGATGGCTTCGGGGGCTGATGGTGACACTCAGTCGGAACTTTCTTTTACCTCATTTAGTTACCGACAGGTATGTTTCGACAAAGATTAGAGCCAAGTGAAGCCAAATTTCTAAAAGAGGCTATCGCTTCTCCCTGCAGGTGTGAGTAATCCCCGCGCTAGAAGGAACACCGATAATTGGATGCACCTTGCTTACAAATAAAAGTCACAGCCCACTGAGCTCCTCTGGAAAAAAAAATCGTTATTTTGGTGGTGATGGTGGGAAGGCCCTTAAAGCTCTCCCCAAGGGCCCCCAACAGGGTTCCAATTTGGCAGAATTTTGTTAAACAGATGCAAAAAGCCTCCAAATGTTATCTTCAGCAGCTTGGTCCCCCAAAGTGGTCCAAGCTGTACCATTACCCTGGCTGTATGGGTGCACCATCTCTCACAGTCCTCGGGGGTCAGTCTCTGTACTGGTTTCCTATTGCTACCATAGAAAAGTACAACTCAGTGGCTTCAAATAACATGAATTTACTATCCTATAGTTCTGGAGGTCAGAAGCCCCAAAGCAGCATCATGGAGCTAAAGCCAAGAGGTTGGCAAGGCAGCATCCCTTCTGGAAGCCTTAGGGAAGAATCCACTTCCTCGCCTTTTGCAGCGTCCGGAGGCCGCCTGCATTCCCTGGCACTGTCTTCCTGGCCAGCAGTGAAACATCTTCACCGTCTCTGGCTCTGACCCTCTGCTTGCGTTGTCACATCTCCTTCTCTGACTCTGAGCTTTCTGCCTCCCTTTTATAATCCCGAATAATCTTCCCATCTGAAGATCCTTAACTTAATTAGCTCTGCAGAGTCCCTCTTCTCACATAAAGCACTACTGTATTCTCTGGTTGCAGAGATCAGGACATGAACATCTTTGGAGGCCATGACTCCACCTTCCACAGGGTCTGTGCGGCTAGAGAACACCATTATCTGAGATCCCCTCACTTCTTTGGGCCTGGGTTTCCTCACCTGCAGAACAAGAAGTATAAACTTGACCAAGAAGCGCCTTCTGATTAAACACACCTACCTGGATCTAAAGACATCTACATAAATGTGCTCTATATATGCACCCTTACAATGACCAACTGTATGGATTATAAGGTAGAGGAAGGATCTAAGGGGACACCCAGATTTTGAGTCCAGATTAATAGAGAACTTAAGGTAAGCTGGACTGGAGAAGGAGGCTGGCAGCTGAGGAGTTTGAGGTCAGCTTCATGCACTGAATGGAGACGTCCAGTAGCTTGTTGGACAGAAGGAACTAGAGCTATGACACCAGGTCAAGGCAAGAGACAGAAAAGTTGGAGTCATCCACGTAATAGGGTTTAATTACTGGAATCGCTATGGGTTAATAGATCCTGCAAGGGGTAAATGAAAGAAAACGGGCAAATGTTTGCAGCCTCCCTTTTATCTGAGAGGAAGAGGAGCTGCAAACATTTCAAACAGAGGCTTGATCAGAGGAAGGTGGAGTCGCCTTAAATATGCGGAATAAACTGTTTATTTTAAGGGAACTTATTGTGAAACCCTTTCTAAAGTGGTTAATTGCCTCAAATGTTGCCTATTTACAAGTTTGACTTTACAAAAGTACGTAATGGTTTTCTGCATGTAGGGCATACCATCGGGTCACAATATAGAATTTTGAAGAACGATCACTTCTTATAATGAGTTGGTCTATTTAGGGTGCCGATGCTTAATTTAAAAAGTACTGTTAAAATACATTCACTTCCGTTTTTGCTGGAACTGAATAATTTAGCCAGGACTGTGGTCTTTAAAGGTCCGGAAGTCATATATAAAAGCAAACTATAAAAGCATTATTGATGTATATGTGTTATCACAGGACAAATTCTTCCAACTAGATTTCTGAAATGTTTTTATATTCAATTTTTCCTTCAGTATAGAGTATTATACACGTCTGTTGCCTGTCCAACTTATTTCCGTGTGCTTTTTTAGTAAGCAGTATTTAATAAAACTACTAAATTAGCATTTGCCAACAATAATGAAAATAAACAGATTTACAGACATATCAGTAATTTGTTTAAAATGAAGGCTTGATTAAAACTGAGAAAGTACCTTCACTTGAAAGCTATTAGTTCGGAAATCCATGCAATATTTTCTTTCTTTTGGTTAGGTTTCTAAGCTAATAAGCTGTAAGTTACCAAGTATTACAGGACAAGTACAAGCAGGATACAGAAATAATTCTTAAACTCATCTCAAAGACTTTGCCAGAAATTCCCTAGACATTGCTGTTGCTTCTGCATAGAATTCCCACACCTGGCGTTCAAGGAAGTCCAGAGGTCTTGGCAAGTTCAAGTCCTGCAGTTTCCCAGGATGTGAGCCCATGAGTTTTATTTAGATGTTATGCTCTTAATATACTGTCAGCGTAAGTCATGCCTGTTGGATAATCCTCCTGATAGCTTACATCCCTTCCTGGTCTTTCAACTGATCACGATGTTCTAAAAACCGAAATTTGAATTTGACCAGGAATAGACCTTTTGCAGAGAAGAGAGACAGCCAACCATTCACCTCCAATGTGATGATAGATTGTAGCTTTTCTGAGAGGAACAAAAAAATAGCACATCATTGCAAAATACTTTACTGTTAGAGAATAAGCAGCAACCTAGCTCTGACCTTTCTTCTGGCACATAAAGAGAGTGCTGGGGTTCAAGAATACATCTCATAGAGCACGTCTGCACAGCTTACCACTCTTTAAGTAGGGGCCCCCTCTATCAAGCTGGTCTTAGCACACAGTTGCGTAAGAGGTGGAGAAAGTCAGAATTAGTAGATACTTGTGAATAACGGTTTCTATAAATTCCCAGGAAAAAAATTAGATACTATGACCACTTTAGGGCAACTCAAATGGAAACACTTCATAAAAACACGTCATCATATGCTAGAGTTGGTTCAAATTCACGACCGGCAAAGCCAAGCCTCATGGTGACAGCTAACTGTTGCCTTTGAAATCCCTTTGCTGATTCAAAGCGGCTACAGTAGGGAGAGCCAAACTTTAAATTTTATCTTGAATATATAAAGAGCAAAGTGATGCCGAGAAATTTTGCAGATGTTAGTTTCCTCTGACATAACAAGGATTCATTTAAAAAGGAAGGTGTCATTTAGGCCTAGGAATCTAATTGGGGTGCTCTGGCCTATGATTTCCGTGTTTGAGGTCTCTAAGTAGTTTTTCCTAATCTACATTTGGTTGGTGCATAACATCTATGTGAGCACAATGCATGTTCAAAGTATGATTCGTAGGGACTTCCCTGGTGGTCCAGTGGTTAGGACTCCACACTTCCACTGCAGGGGGGCATGGGTTTGATCCCTGGTCAGGGAACTAAGATCCCATACACTGCGCAGCCACAAAAAAAAAAAATAAAGTACGATTCATGGAACAGTTTCTCCAATAAAAGCAAAACTCTTACAAATTAGGTTTCCGGGCAGGTAAGCATGAAGTTTTTTTCTTAAAGTGTATGCATGTTGCCCTTTAGAATACGCACTAGCTGTCTTCAATCCTTTACTCTTTCTTTCAACACAACCTGAGCACCAGCTCTGTGCAAAACCCTCTACAACCTGCTGCGGAAAACGCAAAGTGAAATCAGAGAAAGCATTTGCCTTCATTGCGTACGTGATCCCGGAGCGCAGAGAAGCCATGAATTTCAAAACTATGTTACAAGATAAATTTCAAAATGGTCTGAAGAACTCAGTGGGGTGAAGGCGACCTTCTACAGTTAAAGGAGCAATTGTCCATTCCCTGAAAACACGGTACTAGTTCAAAATCCAGATGCCAGGTAGTGAGACCCTGAGTTCTAGCAGAGCTCCTGGGCTCAGCTCTTTAAAAAGCCATCCTACCCAAACAAGGAAGTAATCCTGGGGAAAAATATTCCAAGATACTCGATCTCCCACTCCAAACACACAATATACTAAGGTACTCCTAGCTGTGCATACACATCTCACAGCTTGACTTTTTCTCACTCACCGCACAGAATATTCCATTTCTGAGACTTTAGTTACCACATAAAATATTTAGCAGCAAGCTCTCTGCAAAATGTGGTGTTTGACCTAGACCTAGTAGGTTTTTTTCATGACTTTTTTGTTCCAGTTAAGGCTATGCCTTCCCCTATTTTATAAATGCACAAACTTAATGTTTCCATATCCCTATTCCAAGTGCAAAACAAAAAATTCCACCCATTCTTTGGAATTAATGGCCTTGTTGAAACACAAATATCATATTCATTGAAACAGCTGATTCAAAGAGCAGTAGGGGATTAATGAAAGAGGCTACAATTCAACACTGATGAGCTAATGTCCTAAACATTCATTTCCTACATGAAGAGACAGTCTTTTCTGTACCTTGCCAATGTTCCCCCTTCCGTAATATACATTACTAAGTTTATACACAATTCAGAATGGTCTTGTCCCATCACAGCTATAGAAAAAGCGACGCATGAAAGAGACTCCAGCAAACGATACAGCAAGCGATGAATATGAAAACCTTGAATTCAACATGTAGGTAACAAACCAAACCCCAACCGACTGTGGGTAGGAACTCCCTTCCCTGTCTCAACATGAGAGGTGGAAAACCACCAGGGTTCTCTGCTCCCAGGCACTCCCGGGCTCTGGGTTCTGAATATTTGCCATAAGGAAAGAGGGCGAGCATATGGAAAAGGGCGTAAGGCAGGGTCCTAGCAAGAGGATGGAGCGAGCTGGGATGGAGCGAGCTGGGATGGAGCTCCCCGTGCATTCCATCTGCTGGGCGGACTTCACAGAACACACACCTTTCCTCGAGGAAAGGACGCGGACAAGGAGTCTGGGGGTCGGGGTGCGGGTGAGGGTCTCCAGGGCTGCAGGGAAGCCCTCCCGGGAGACCAGAGAGGCCCAGCGAGGCCCGGCATTGGTGTCCTGTGTGAACGCCAGATGTGCATCTACGACGGCCTCACTCACCCTTTCGAAAAGCCAGGCAACAGAGAAGCCCTCGATTTCGACCGCACAAACCCGTGCAAAGGAACCTTCGGGCTTCCCCCCCAAACAAATTCTTATTTTGAAAACAAAAGACAGGCTCGTGGCCATTCTCAGAGGCGAGCACATTCCTCCCAGGGCTGGAAAGCATATTTGCAGAGGCCAAAGATTAGACAAAAGCCTTGAGCTGGCGACACACAGCCGTGGAAATGATTATTTTTAAAAAATTGATTAGGGCCTCCCAGTTCCAATTCTTTCTCCCCTTCCGGGGATGATTCCTGGGCCGCCGAGCAGAGCCCTTAAGGCCTGTTAAAGACGTCGCATCGGGAGGGGGAGGAGACCCCGAAACTTTCCCAAACTGCGGCAGGCTGGAGGCGGGCAGCGGCCGCGGACCTCGGGGTCCCGGGGCGCAGGGGGCACCCCAGGGGCGGCGGCCACCCCCTCGACCGCCGCAACAAAAGGGCCGAGCGTAGCCTTCGCGATCGGGCTTCGAGAACCGAGCCCCGAGGTGGGGAGCGGGCGATGGCGACCCGGGGGCTGCAGTTCTCGCCCGGGCGAAGGAGGAGATGGTGCCGCGTGTCCGCGGCGCGCATAAAGGACCCTCGGATACATCCACACCAGACACGCGAGGCGGCAACAGCTGTGCCACCCGCACCCCGGCGGCCCGCGGCCCCCCGGGAGCGTCTGCCCGGGTATCTCGGCGCCCCCGGGCGGCGCCGCCCCCTCGGGAGCGCGGCGCTG
>NW_020173682.1:354390-374720 GCF_003031525.2 Neophocaena asiaeorientalis asiaeorientalis
CCTCCCGGGAGCAGTGAACGCGACCTTGGCGTCCAGACCGCCCCGCCACCCCCCTACCTCGCCTCTCGGGAAAGACGGTAGCTGCCTTTCAGGCCGAAACCCTCGCACCAGGTTAGCTGATGGCCCTCTCGGTTTGCGCAGGAGCGCGGCATCCTGCAGCTCCTCCTGTCCCGATCCACCCAGGAACCCCAGGGGAGATCTGACACCCAACGCCGAAGGTCGGCGGGAACAGAATCCCCCAGCCCGGGTACACCGTACGTTGGCGGCCCTCAGCGCCTGCGTGTTGACAGGCGAACATCTCCAGGCTGTGTTGGGCTTGGATGTTTCTAGAAGGTTACGGTGGGGAGGAAATTTACACTTATTGAGGCCCTAAGTACTTGTTATTTCCCACTTTTATCTTCATAATATAGGAACTCAGAGGTAGGTATTGCTATCCCCATTTACAGAGGAGAAAATCGAAGCTAGGGAGGGTTAAGGAATTTGTCTTTAGTAAGTAGCTGGTGGGTGACAGAGCCAAGGTTCTAATAAGACAATCATCCTGGCCCCAGGGTTGAAGCTCTCCGCGAGAACCTCAGGCTTCCTTGAAGCTGAGGTACCCACCCCCCAACTTCCATTCTTTTTTTTCTTTCTTTTTTTTTTGCGGTACGCGGGCCTCTCTCTGTTGTGGCCTCTCCCGTTGCGGAGCACAGGCTCCGGACTCGCAGGCTCAGCGGCCATGGCTCACAGGCCCAGCCGGCGGCATGTGGGATCTTCCCAGACCGGGGCACGAACCCGTGTCCCCTGCATCGGCAGGCGGACTCTCAACCACTGCGCCACCAGGGAAGCCCCAACTTCCATTCTTTAACTCCCTCTTGTCTGTGTACCTTCCTCCATATAACCCTCATGTCCCCCTGACTCTCTCCACCCCATCTCCCAACCAGCACTGCAGGGACCCTGGGACCTCTGCCCGGGACCGCCGATCTGGGGAAATCCACACCAGGCTCACTAGAGGCCCCGTGCTGCCTCCAGAACGGTAGGCCAGAGGAGGGTTATTATTGTATTTTTATAATTGGGCATTAAGGTATGGCAGGCACTGTACCAAAAAGAGAATGAAGGATGGCGCTTGCCCAGTTGGCTTACTAGAGACAAGTCATTGTGAGACACAATAAAACCAGGAGGAGGAGAAGCCCCTGTGGGTGTTAGCGGCACCCTCAGGACCAAGGCTGCAATTAATGCAAATTGGGCACTTGCATAGGGTGGCAGGTAGTCGGGAAGGTGGAAAAGAAGACCCACAATGAGGGACTGCTTGATGCCTCCTCCTCTAACTTCCAGCGTCAAAGCCTTAGGGTAATTCCAGGGTACACATCAGAGCCAGGGGAGGGGAGCATAGAGAGGACCATGCAGATCAGTCGGTCCTCAAGTCCAGCTTGGGTTCCTGCCCCCAGGAGCACGAAGAGTCCAGGCCAGCTAGCTTGCTTGGTGGAGGATGGCTTTTGGAGCAGGGCGGACCCAAAGTTTTCACATCACTTTCTTGGGGTAAGGGGCTGCTTCTAAGAGAAGTGACATTAAGCCCAACCCGGAGTTGAAACTTCTCCCTTCATATCTTTTGAGGATGTGCCTTTGTCAGGGATGTTGATTATAAGAGACAGCACTAGCCTGAGCAAGATAATAATGATAACAAGAATAATCGAAAACCAGGTTATTATTGGGAGAGCACCTGGGACTCCTACAGAATCCTGGGTGCTGAAGTGTCAGGTCTCATGAGGGAACCAAGGACGGTATTATATTTGGAGTTCCTGGTATTATATATGCCACTCTCGTTGGACTGGAGGTATTTCCTCATGACAGCTTACTTGGGTGGTATCATTATTCCTACTTTACAGGTGAACAAACTGAGGCTCAGTGACAAATAATTTGTCCATAGTATCTGGGTCTGATGACAGCAAACTCAAATTCCCTATATCAAGTTCCCTCCAAGAATAAATCTCATGCAAATGACTCAGGTTACCTCTAGCTGTGTCCACGTTGTTTTAAAAATGGGTTCTAATGGCAGTAAAGTCCGAATCCAGTTAATAGTATCTAATGAATGGTATTGTGCCAATGTCACTTTCCTGGTTTTGATAATGTGCTATAGTTATATAAAATGTTACAACTGGGGGATGCTGGGGGCGGGGAGCCGGGTGTAGGGGGTAAGGGACCTCTCTGCACCATTTTTATAACTTCTTATGAGTCTATCATTATTCAAAATAAAATTTTTAAAAAGCAAAAAACCTTGTTCTATACCATTTTCCCCCCAAGCTTCACTGTTCACCCAAAACACTGGTATTTGGGGTCCTATATCTATTCTAGTATAGAGATCTAGAACTTTTAAGAGTGGGAGAAGTCTAAGTAAACACTAAGTGATGAGTCTATTCAAGTTTGGGTCACAATCAGGACTTGTAGATGCTTAAGATAATGGCTGTTATTACTGTGATGTGACGAAATTTCTGTGGATGACATGGCAGTTTAGAAACAGTTTCTATACCTTGATGGCAACACTGAGGCTTGTATAAATAGTTTCCGAACGACCAGTCCCATCCCATCTCGCAGATGAAACAGAAGGAGGTTAAATACTTTGCACAGTGTACCATCTCAAAGCCAAAAAGAGAGCCGAGGCCCCCGTGAGCATTGTCTCCCCACGTGGATGTTTTCCAGCTACTTGGGTGGGAGGCTAAGAAAGCACAAGTTCTGCAAAATCACATAAACAACTGCACCGTGCATATCATCTGCCTGGAATTATGTAAGAATTAAATAATCACCCTTCTCCTCTACTGGAATAAAAGAATATGGTTTACCTTCTCTCCTGTTCCAGAAACCAGACTCCCACTTAGTAACTGGGGTGGGGGTGGGAGGGGTGAAATAAATCACTGCTTGGGAGGGAGTGTTTGCAGAACAATGGAAATCAGAAGTGTTCTTTCCTTCTAGAACTTTTCCTGTTGCTCTTATTAAAATCTCACATTGTTTGACTAAAGATGAATTATGACTGTACTTACTTGAAATTGCTTAGAAGTGGCCTGCCCGTGCGTTTCATTTCCATTTTCGAGTTCTCTGCCAAAAGCAGCGATGCCACATACGAAACTTTTCCTGGCTGAGTTTTTCCAGAAACCTTGATGTCAGAGGCTCTGTGTCAAGGTTTCTTAGGCCAAGATCATTTCTTCCATTGAAATCTTTCCTGACGTTGCTGCCCATGTGGTGGAATTTTAATTGTCTGAATTTATTTCCAGAGGCGTTGTCCTTCCTTCTCCCCTTTCTCCTCGTACCCTCCTGTTCCCCCTCTTCTGCCCCTGAGTAAGAAGCTGCCTGTGAATAACATATTTAGTATGAGGTTTGTACAGATCAGGAAGCGTGTCATGGACATTCCAACTCCTGTTTGCTGTTGCTTTTATTAAAGTTAGATAAAATGTAGCCGGAGGTGGAAATTGGAAGGGCTCAGCATTTTTTTAGAACCTGTTGGCCATCCATTTGCAAAAGACAAAGGAGAAAGGTAAAGAAATGACTGAAAAGGAATTGATGTGTCCCATCAACCATAACACTCCCACGTTCCCCTCTATGGGTGAGTCACACCCACGTCAATCCATGTGACTTTCCAACAAGATCTTCTTTCAGCTTCATGTGAGAAGTTGCAAATGTGTATTAGCCTACAAGAGTGCATCTCTGGCAGTGTGATTTCAGATCCCCTGTATGACTGTTCTTTGCATGCCCCGGAGTCACTAGAAGACTCTGGGATGCCTCAATAGGTCTTGGCTGTTGAGGATATTCAAAGGCTGGTGGCTACCTGAGAATCTGGTTGCCTGTTCCATTAGAGCAAGGAGACTCTTCCAGTTCAACCCTTTGCTGGCCGTGGAATTACTGTCATAGAGTCAGGGAGGGCTCGAGGAAAGTAGGAAAGGCAGCTTCTGTGGACAGAGAATGTGACCTGCCAAATCAGTAAACAAAGGAGGTTGCAGCCATCAAGACCACTGCAGCCTCCCCCACACGCTGTGCACCCTGAGAGGATTCAGGATGGAGAAAAGCAGGATACTGGCCCCAGATAGTTAAGGTGCATATCAAAGGAATGATTTCAGTGAGTCCAGGCTCTTGCATCTTCCCGTACACAGAAGTGGGCCAAATTCATTAACTCCAGATGTCCGGTGTTTCTTTAATTAGCAGTAATCTTTTGATGTTCCAACTGCTTGTTTTGGGGTTGTTGTTTTTTTGCAAACACTCCTATACGTCCTGGCTCCTCTCTTGCCCTCTTTGGGACAGTCCCTCAGAGCTATCTGAGAGGCTGTCTCCTGGGCTTAAGTCCTCAGTATGTCCAAATAAAATGTAATTCTCAACTTTTAGGCTGTGCAAAAACTTAAAGAGTTAGGGAAAAGACAGGAAACTAATGGAGAAAATGGATTAGGTAATTAACACTAATCGAATTCTTGTTGTGTGGCTCATTCTGTACCTGGAACAGGGAGGAAAGCTTTGCTGTGCTGTAGAGCCTCACTTCCCCTAAGCTCTGGTCAATTTCAGGTGAACTCTTTCCCAGTGGTACTTTCTTACTCATTTCCTTTCTTGTCATTTCCTCTCTGCTTAGTTTTGAGGCTCTGGACCCAAAGCTACCTGCTGCCAGGTCATTTCTCTTAATGCCTGTTTAATTATTAAACGAAGGTTCTCTCCCTCCAGCAGTGCCCTTCATTACAGGCCCCTTAAACATGGAAGTGGGGATGAGGAGGTGATTTGTCTGCTCAGACAATACAACGGGCTTAAATATTAATTATTGTAATGTTAATTTAGTCGTTCAGCCACTCTCACTAAAATATAAACTCCATGAGAACAGGGTGTTTGTCCAACTCACTGACATAGTTCCCGGCATCTGGAAAAAATATTTGCCACAAAATAGGTGCTCAATAACTATTGGCCAAAGTGAAAAATTGTGTCTAACCTTGAAGAAATATTTTCTTCCAGTCAGTCTAAATATCGCTCTGCTACCTTGGACTGATATATGAATTGGCAGGTACCGACTGAGTCCTTACCATGGGTCCGAAGTTTTAGAAGGTAACTCAAGATGCTTTCCCACCTTCTGGGCTTCCCTCTCACAATTAGTCTTCAGAGATCCCTCCTCAGACAGGCAGGTCTTGAACTGGCCCCTGAACTTGAGCCTGTCCTGCCGTGGGACTGGTGTTGATGCTTATCCTCTCATCCTTTTCTATCCTTCAAGATGCAGATCAGGTCACGTCGCTACTGTGTCCTCAGCCTGGCACGTAAGGTTCACCACACTCACTAACCGCTTTGTAAAGTTAGTTACCATTATAACCACCTGCTCCTACCAGTTGCAAACATTTGCTTTCAACACATGAGTTTAGACCATGTACAGAAAAGATGTAGAGTGGGGTTCCACAGTGAGCTGGGGTCAGCGTTGGCCAAAGTGCATGCCGTCTGTTTGGAATAGTCAAAACCGTAACATCTGGTGCTGCTATCTGGGAATGTTTGTGTAAACTTTCGACGTCCGAAAGCACATGATTCTTCTTTTTATAACTTTATTGGGGTATAGTTGACTGACAATGTTGTGTTGGTTTCAGGTGTACAGCAAAATGAATCTGTTATACATATGCATACATCACTCTTTTTTAGATTCTTTTCCCATATGGGTCATTACAGAGTACTGAGTAGAGTTCCCTGTGCTATACAGTAGGTCCTTATTAGGTATCTATTCTATATATAGTAGTGTGTATGTGTCAATCCCGATCTGAAAGCACACGATTCTTGAGTTCTGACATCAGTATTTAGGGTAAAGGTTTATGTAGACAGTAACTCCAGAATCTTCTCAAAAGAGGGCACCCTTTAGTCATTTGAAATAAACTCAAAATAGTATATCTGAAAATCTGAGCATGATAACTTTTCCATGGCAATGTCTTATCTTCCCAACTTACAAGCTCTGAAGGAACCTCCTTTTCGACATCTTTGTGGCTCGCTCAAGATCCCAACGATGCCCTGCTTGGAGCTGACTTTCCGCAAAGCCACTGACTTACCAATTGGCTGGTATACATAGATTTGATTGATTGGTTATCACTCAGAGGAAATGCAAGTCGTCACGTGGAATATGAGATTTTGGTGCACGTATGATCTTATTCAAAAATTATTCTTTCCACTATTTTTTTAAAAGAGAAGTAGATGACTTTTTAAAAATAATTTTTTAGAATATTTTATTTATTTATTTGGTTGCACCAGGCCTGAGTTGTGGCAGGCAGCCTCCTTAGTTGTGGCACATGTGCTCCTTAGTCGGCTCTTTAGCTGTGGCAGGACAACTCTTAATTGTGGCATGCATGTGGGATCTAGTTCCCTGACCAGGGATTGAACCCAGGCCTCCTGCATTGGGAGCATGGAGTCTTAACCACTGTGCTACCAGGGAAGTCCCTCTTTCAACTATTTTTAAAGAAAGGTGTTACATAACACCAGCATTTTCATCTAAATAAAAATATTTTCTTTTCAAAGAACTTTTTTTTTTTTTGAGTCACCACTCTGCAAGACTTAAGCATGTCTCTCCCACACCATCTGCTCGACCCCTCTTCCCAAGAATCTGCCTTTACATGGGGTGAAGGTGTTGACAGATGTATGAGCGGTGGTCCCGGGTATATTTCCCTGAGGAGGATGGCCTGTTCCCAGGGATGAGGGGACACAGGGACCTGGAGAAATCTAGTTATGAGGCAGGTGTCCTTGAAGGGAAAAAGAATGGGGTCCAAGCCACATGGAAGAGCCCAGATCTTCACTCTGAGCACACTGACAGCTGACTCCCAGGAACCCCGGTGGGAAGGCATACAATAGGGGCATAAAAGGTAACATTCCTAAGCTAACAAAAAGCATCAAACAAACGGACTGAAAAATCCCACAACCTAGAGACTTCCCTTTCACCTAGCCCCCATCAGTGCCTTGCTAAATACAGGATTCCTTCGCTGGGAACCTTATTTGGAAGCACCCCAGTATCTTCCCGTATACAGTAAACCCTCTCCGCACTGAGGCAGGTAGCAGGATGGTTAAACGCCTGAGCGCTGACTCTGGGCTGACTGGGCTTGGACTTCTGTGATGTTCCTCACCTTGCTTTGCTCCTTTGTCAAATGGGGATGAAAAGAGTAGTACCTCTGTCCAAGTGTTGTCACGTGGATTCGGTGAGATAAAGGACAGAGCCTGGCTTTGGTAGCAGCTGTCTGTACGCATAGTGGTCATTTTTCCCCTGCAGAAGTAGGCTGGTTCTGAAGATGGGAAGTTTCTTGGGCAGTGGTGGGGACCACTGGCTTGGCCTTAAACCTGCCCTGTGAGGTCTGCTGGGGGCTCCCTAGGGTGCTCCTGGCTCCGACTCTTCAGATGAAGTGGAGATGCTTTCACTGCTGTTCCTTCTAGAACAGTCACTCGTGTGACTTCGCAGTTTCTTGTTCATAATCCCTTCTGCCGGGCTGTGGACCCTACACAGTCTCCTGGATGCCAGGAATGAGGGAAGTCGATGCCTCCTGGACTAAGATGGGTGCTTCCTGGAGGAGAGTGGAGATCAACAGTCCCTGGGCTCATTTCCTCGGCCTGTCACGTGGTCCAGTCTCATACTGGAGAGAGCCCAGGTAAGGTTAACAGGGCTGGGCGAATAGCCAGGCTGTCTTTAGCAACGTGCAGGCTGAGGACCAGCCGAGAAAGGCAGGAGGAGGCTTCCCTGGTGGCTCAGTGGTTAAGAATCTGCCAGCAAATGCAGGGGACACGGGTTCGAGCCCTGGCCCAGGAAGATCCCGCATGCCGCGGAGCAGCTAAGCCCGTGTGCCACAACTACTGAGCCTGCACTCTAGAGCCCACAAGCCACAACTACTGAGCCCACATGCCACAACTACTGAAGCCCGTGCACCTAGAGCCCGTGCTCCACAATAAGGAAGCCACCGCAGTGAGAAGCCCACACACCATATCAAAGAGTAGCCCCCGCTCGCTGCAACTAGAGAAAGCCCACGTGCAGCAACAAAGACCCAACGCAGCCAAAACTAAAATAAATTTATATTAAAAAAAAGTCAGGAGGGAGAGAGACATTGTACCCACAATCTGGAGTCGTTAATGTTAATTTATTTACCAGTTCATATTAAAAAAAGTAATAAGTTGTCAGAATGTGAGGATTCTTTCCCTCTTAACAAAGCCACAGAGAGTGAAACGTAATCTGGAATTGGTTCTTTTATAAATATCATTACACAAAATGTTTTGCAAATTAAAACTGGAATACTGGAGAGAAAATAAAGCATTTCGTTTTCTTGGTGTCCTTGGAACTTTATGTTCTAGACTGAGGCCTGAAGTCCAGAACAGGTAGGTACCTGTGGCTGACAGTCTTGAATGTGAGTCCTACAGTGTATCTAACCTTGAACTTTGAAATCATTTCTATCAAATTTTGTCCCCCAAACACTCACACCCATACACCAAAAATTATGGTACAGCTTTCTTTAAAGCTTGCATAAGAATAAAAGATTTTAAAACCTGGGAGAGATTTGGTGATCCACTGCCCACTGACATGAAAGAAATAGTGCTTGCAAGTGAGAAATTATACATGAGTTACAAACATGCAAAAATTGGCACAGCCATCCAAGAAAGAATTGGGAGAGATTTTTAACTGGGTGGATTGAGTAAAATCTGCCTCAGAAGCTCTAGAAAAAAGTTGCATATGTTAAAGCAAACTGTTCAACTTCTTTTCCATAGAGGCAGCTGCAGCTGTGACTTGATCACAGCGCACGTTCATTGTTTTGCCTGTGGGGCATCCAGGCTCCCTCCATTTGGTAGTGGAACAGGTACTTTCCTAAAGTATCTACCCTCACTTTCCTCTCAGTCCAGGTGATTTAGGGCTGGCTCCAAGGGTAGACATGTGATCCACGTTTGGCCAATCAGGATGGAAGCCCCCCTCTCTAGCCAGTTCAGAGGTGGGACCACGATCCAGTCAGTCCAAATCAGACTCAATTCCAGAACGTTTTTAGAATTTGAAACTCTTGAGAGAGAGAAGGACTTTTCCAGCTAGGGTTAATGAGAGGAGAGCCTAAAACATCGCAACCTCTGGCAGCCATCTTGCCACCATGATGTAAGAAACTAAGAGTGGAGACAAAACAGAGCAAAGCAGAACTTAGAGATGGAGAGAGTGATATGAGCCCCTGAACGCAGCCAGTGTCTCCCTGGGACTTTCACTTGTTGAGTGAATAAACTCCTTTTCTTTTCCTTTTTTTTGCGGTACGCGGGCCTCTCACTGTTGTGGCCTCTCCCGTTGCGGAGCACAGGCTCCGGACGCGCAGGCTCAGCGGCCATGGCTCACCGGCCCAGCATCTCTGCGGGGTGTGGGATCTTCCCAGACCGGGGCACGAACCCGTGTCCCCTGCATAAGCAGGGGGACTCTCAACCACTGCGCCACCAGGGAAGTCCTCTTTTAGCCATTTTGAATTGGGCTTTCTGTACTTACAACTGAAAGGATCTGGCGGATGCAGTTGGAGAAGAGAGATAGACAGTTTGCTGGTTCTTTCCTAAGGATGAAGTGGCATTTACCTAACTTCCCGATGTCCATTGACTGTGGTTGTTATCACAGTGAAGAAAACTTTCCAGAAGACCAGATTCTTTCGGGAAGGCACTTTTTTGTTTTTTTTCGGGAAGGATATTTTCCACGTGGATAAGTGTATGAGAGACATACAGCAGCAAAACCAGAAACTCTGGACTTGCCCAGTCAATCCCTTCTTTAAATCTTACTTCACACCAGGTGAAGAAAACCCTAAAAGCATGATAATTCTTTGTGTATTAGATCCTAAATTTTTATTATGCTTTGAAACTTAATCTACCACCAGTTCTCTCTTTTTGTTTGTCACACATACATCTGCATCACAGACACTGATAGTGACAGATCTGCCTTTTCACTTCCCTAGTGGGAACTTAATTGTCTTTTATGTCCAAGTGGTGGCCACCACCTGTGTTGCCTCCTGGGCAGGAGGAGGTAGCAGTCTTTTTTGTGGAGTAAATCACAAAAGCCAGACCTGCTTTGGGAAATAGAATATAACCATCGTTGGAAACTAAGCTTTCAAGTATGAATGTTATCCTGGCCAATACAAATAGAAATCACCATAGAGGAGTTAATTAAACATAATAAACAGTTCAGGCGGAACAGGAAACTGCTATTTTTCCTGTCTCCAAAGCTTCTATCATAGGGGAAGGAAGAGCTAATCAGCAAAGAGGCAGGAACATGAGAAGAATGGGAATCTCACGGCAAGGACTGAGTGTTTGGCTCTGAAGAAAAGCAAAGTCATAAATTTAATCTCTGGTGGGGTTTCGGTCCATGCCTGGGGGGAGGGGGAGGGGTATAAAACCGTTTGTGCTGATCAGTTATCTATAGAGAGTATCACGTAAAATGGCGAAGTTTATGGTTACGACATCACACTGGGATTTGCAGGGAGTCGTACCAAAATACTTCTTTGGTGACAAGATCATACATGTCAAGAGCTTTTGAAGACTGAAAAGCATAAATGCAGGGAATTCCCTGATGGTCCAGTGGTTACAAGTCGGTGCTTTCACTGCCGAGGGCCCAGGTGCAATCCCTGGTTGGGGAACTAAGATCCCACAAGCCACGCGGCGTGGCCAAAAAAAAAAAAAAATGCAGAGAAGGGCTTCCCTGGTGGCGCAGTGGTTGGGAGTCCGCCTGCCGATGCAGGGGACACGGGTTCGTGCCCCGGTCCGGGAAGATCCCACATGCCGCGGAGAGGCTGGGCCCGTGAGCCATGGCCGCTGAGCCTGCGCGTCCGGAGCCTGTGCTCCGCAATGGGAGAGGCCACAACAGTGAGAGGCCCGCGTGTCGCAAAAGCAAAAAAAAAAAAAAAAAAATTGCAGAGAAGATATTCTGTGAGAAAGGGGAATATGAGCAGAGGAAGAGAGGCAGGTGGAGGAACGGGTATGATGAAGAGAATCGTTTATCTTCTGGAAATCTAGTCACTCAAAGACCACTCATTAAGAAACCAAACAAGATGCACTGCACTCCAAAGACGTCGGTAGGACTGAGACTTGGAATAACTAAAAAAGCAACTTAAGTGTCTATCACAGGTGAATGGATAAAGAAGATGAGATACATATATACGATGGACTGTTACTCAGCCATAAAAAGAATGAAATAATGGCATTTGTAGCAACTAGAGATTATCATACCCAGTGAAGTAAGTCAGAAAGAGAAAGACAAATACCATATGATATCACTTATATGTGGAATCTAAAAAACATAGTACAAATGAATGTATTTACAAACCAGAAATAGACTCACAGATATAGAAAACAAACTTGTGGTTATCAAAGGGGGCAGAAGGAGGGATAAATTAGGAGTTTGGGATGAACAGATACACACTACTATGTGTAAAATAGGTAAACAACAAAGACTTACCGTGTAGCACAGGGAACTATACTCAGTATCTTGTAATAACCTATAGTGGGAAAGAATCTAAAAAAGAATATATATATGCCCACATACACACAACTGAGTCACTTTGCTGTACACCTGAAACTATCACAACATTGTAAATCAAATATACTTCAGTTAAAAAAAAGACTCAGTGTGAAAGGGGACAGAAGACTTACAAAGATCCAAGGCCCTTCTCTTCAACACAGAATCTTCCAAAGTTAAGGATGGGTGGGATGGGCATAAAATAAGGAGGGAACCACCTCTTTCCACAATGCTCTAGAATTGCACACATCACCTGGCATTTGAAATGTGGCTGTCGTGAGAACAGGGTCACCTCTGCTAGATGTGAGGACTCTGGGGTTCAAAAACGGATCATTTTTCCTTTCTAGGAGCTCAGGCCTCGTGTCTCTCTCCCCACAACCTGAAGATAGCTGTTCACAGCTGCTCGGGTTCCTCCCCCACTGAGCGTGCCATCTGTCCCCGTGAAAGATGAGTGAGGCTTGGGGCTGAGAAGCTGGTGCAGACAGCCCTACCACAGACCCCAGGGCCAAGCTTCTGGGGAGTAAACCCCAGAAAAACTCCTCATGCTAAGCTGGTCAATGTTCAAAGTGCAGTTAAGGGAAGATGAGGGATAAACACAAAACTTTTTCTAGTATTTCAACTTGTCCCTAAAGTAACCATTTGTGCTGAGGTCCTGAGAGCTGAAAGGGGGCCAATTACAAAGAGAAGGAGGCTGGAGACTTAGGGGGCTGGGGACTTCCCTGGTGGTCCAGTGGTTAAGACTCTGGCTCTCAATGTGGGGGGCAGGGGTTAAATCCCACTTTGGGGAACTAAGATCCTGTGTGACACACAGTGTGTCAAAAAAAAAAAAGAAAGAGAGAGAGAGAAGGGGGCTGGAGGAAAATTTGAAGAGGAACAATGACAGAATGAGATTTTAAAAAATTAATTAATTTATTTATTTTTGGCTGCAGTGGGTCTTTTTGTTGCGGTGCACAGGCTTCTCATTGTGGTGGCTTCTCTGGTTGTGGAGCACAGGCTCTAGGTGCATGGGATTCAGTAGTTGTGGCACGTGGGCTTCAGTAGTTGTGGCACATGGGCTCAGTAGTTGTGGCGCACGGGCTTAGTTGCTCCGCGGCATGTGGGATCTTCCTGGACCAGAGCTTGAACCCGTGTCCCCTGCATTGGCAGGCGGATTCTTAACCATTGCACCACCAGGGAAGTCTGAGAATGAGATTTTTACCACTTTAATACATGGTACATTTATTTATTCCTATGCCAGAAATACAGAAAGATGCAGGTAAGCTGAAGAGAACCTGAGAGGCACTAGGACCATTTAAGAGGAAAAAGAACATCAGTTTTCTATAACTGACTAGCAAGCAGTTAAATTTATGCAGAGGAATGAAGATGAAGATATGTACCTGGTTATGGTAAGAGAAAGAAGCAATGTAAGAAGAAATGAGAATATTTAAGCAAGTTTTCAAGATGGCAGTAATTCAAAGAACCAAATAAATAAAACTGAGTGAGAAATTTATCTTTTAACTTCCCCCAAGCAAATTAAAATAGTAGCCAAAACTCAATTGGTTAGTTTATTTGGAATTATTATTTTTCAAGGAAGTAATTACAGCACTCATTTCAGATTTTCTACAACTTCAGGAACTTCTCCCATTTTGGGAGAAGTGGAGGCAGAGACCTTGACTATTTGCATGATTTTTGCCAAGTCACTTTCTCTTTCAGATTCACTTTCTTCATTTCTGAAATATGGGATGAGAATAACAACTACCTTACCGGGTTTGTGGAGGTGACGAAATGTGACCATATATGAAAAATAAAAGCACTCAGCGACCTGAAAGCTCTAAAGAAATGATAATAGTGACAAACTCCTTAATATTTCAAATTTCCTTTGTCTTCCTTGCAGTTACATCCACAGAAGTCATGACTTTTAAGGTAAATTTAGAGATTAGATTCTCTCTTTAGCTGACCCTAAACATTGGTCATTGAGGGATTAGAAACACCAGCACCCTGGAGTAGGCATCTGGAAAATTCTGAAACTGAAAATCACCATGAGTTTTATTTAGGTGGCTATCCCAAATAAACCACCATGTCTGACCCCAACTAAAAATGTTTATAATATGAGGTTAAAATAAGCGTTGAAGTACAGTGTGGTCAAACCAAGGGGACACCATCAAAACATGAGTGGCAATGACAAATAAAGGAGAAGGGTGGGGACCAGCATCTCTCCTGTCACTCAGGCCAAAAACCAATGAGTCACTTTTCTGTAGTCTTTTTTTTTTGTGCGGCACACGGGCCTCTAACTGTTGTGGCCTCTCCCGTTGCGGGGCACAGGATCCGGACGCACAGGCTCAGCGGCCATGGCTCAGGGGCCCAGCCGCTCCACGGCATATGGGATCTTCGCGGACCGGGGCATGAACCCGTGTCCCCTGCATCGGCAGGCGGACTCTCAACCACTGCACCACCAGGGAAGCTCTCAATGAGTCACTTTTTGATGATGGCCATTGTGACTGGTGTGAGGTGATACTTCATTGTAGTTTTGATTTGCATTTCTCTAATAATTAGTGAATGTTGAGCATCTTTTCATGTGCTTTTTTAACCATCTGTATGTCTTCTTTGGAGAAATGTCTATTTAGATCTTCTGCCCATTTTTGGATTGGGTTGGTTGTTTGTTTGATATTGACCTGCATGAACTGTTTTGAAATTTTGGAGATTAATCCTTTGTCGGTTGCTTCATTTGCAAATATTCTCTCCCATTCTGAGGGTAAAAGAACAAAATAATGCCATTTGCAGCAAGATGGATGGACCTAGAGGTTGTCATACTGAGTGAAGTATGTCAGACAGAGAAAGACAAATATATGCTATTGCTTACACGTGGAATCTAAAAAAGAAGGATACAAATGAACTTATCTACGAAACAGAAATAGTTACAGATGTAGAAACTAAACTTATGGTTACGGGGTGGGGGGAAGGAGGAGGGGAGGGACAAATTGGAAGATTGGGATTGACATATACACACTACTATATATAAAATACAATAGATAACTAACAAGGACCTACTGTATAGCACAGGGAACTCTACTCAATACTCTGTAATTACCTATATAGGAAAAGAAGCTGAAAAAGAGTGGGTATATGTATGTGTATAACTGATTCGCTTTGCTGTACACCTGAAATTAACACAACATTGTAAAGCAACTATAACCCAACTGAAAAAAAACAAAAACCCAATGAGTTGCAGGGAGGGGAAATGAGAGTTAGTGTTTAATGGGTAGAGAGTTTCAGTTTTGCAAGATGAAGAGTTCCGCGGATGGATGGTGATGCTGGGAGCACAACGTGAATGTACTTCATGTCCATCTTAACCACTTAAAAATGGTTAAGATGGTAAATTTTATGTTATGTGTCTGTTGCCACAATTTTAAACTTATGAAAAATTTAAAACTTATGAAAAAAACCTTATGAGTCACCTTTGATTCCTACATTCATTCTTTAATAAGATGAGCTAAACTGAAGAGAGACTGAGAGGATGGGATAGAGGTTCTGAAGTTAATGAATGTTGATGTAACACTTCTGACTCCCAGGCTGGTTGCTCGGAAGCAGAGATGTTTCTGAGTACCAGGGTTTTTGTCCACCAGGTGACGCTTCCAACACAGCTCCTGTCACCAGTTCCTCTCTACCAGCCCCAGGCATTCAAACCTCTGGCCCAAAGCTAGTAGACCTACTTCTCTTCCCTTGTACCAGCTCCGAGTGAGAGGAGTAGGAAATGGAGGGGAAAGACACTCTGAAATCGAAAATAAGAGACAAACAATCCGGCATTAGTTTCCACAGAATCTTTTTTAGATTCCAACGACATGACTTGGAGAAATTTCCATGCCTTTCTGGATAACAGGAAGACTCATTATGACTTTATAAAGACTCTGGTGCCTCATTTGTTGGATATCATGCCCCCTGATGGTTTCACTGTGTAACAGAAGCAAAAATAGGCACTGAGTGCTCTGGGAGCAGGGTTAAGGACTTTGGCTAGAAATAATTTCCCAAAATCTGTGTCAATAGGTGATGTATAACACAAGATTCTCATCCCCGCAAGTCCAAAGCTAAAAGTGTAATCGAAATAAACCAGAGTAACAGCAGACCAGGAAACCAGTAAAAAAAACTTCCCATAGTTTATTTTTTGGAAGCTGCTTTCTAGAGAGGAGCTATGGGTTTCCATCTTGATACCTGTCGCTAACACCGGAAACTGCAGAGGCCTCAGGTGTTGCGAGTGGAGGAAACCTTTGCCTCTTCTTATGACCCACAGGGGAGCAGAACATGAAGGGGGGTGGGTGGACTTCAGGTAGATCTAGAGGCTGATCCTATGAGAGACATACATTCGTGACAAGCCATGAGGCCAGAAATGCTGTGATTTGAAAATGGCTAATTACCTTCAAAGGGAGGTTGAACTGGAACAGTATTTTAAGTACCTTAAAAAGGTCTGTGTGTGTGTGTTTCAATTGTTTACTCTTTTTTTTGAAAATACAATAGGATTCTAGTACGTTTATTTCATCAGCACAAGAAACTTGGGAATATTCCATATTCAAATACATTGAAATAGAGATGTTTAGAGCCAAAAGTTATGTAAATCCCATTTTTTCCTGAAAATGAAGGTCTATGTTCTTTTGACTGTAGCTTTCCTCAATTCCTGTCCCCCATGACTCCCAGAAGTATGAAATTGATAAATATCCATTAATTGTTTACTCTTGGCCCAGCAATTCCACTCAGGAATTTTTCTTGCGAAGACACACAGTCAAGACCAGTATTGCTATGACAGCTTTTACATTATTTTTACAGCTTGTACTAACAAAGAAAAAAATTGGCAGCAACTTAAATATTGAATTATTAAATCAATTATGATATTCTTATACAGTGGAATACTATGAAGCCATTAATAGGATGGCGGAAATCTATTCACTGATGTGAAAAGCTACACGTAGCTTGGCAACATGTACCAATGCTTCAAACAAAGTATATAGACTTTAACCCTTCCTCTCAGGAATTTATCTTCAAACGACAATAATAAAACAAGTCTAGCATGTTCAGCAGAGCAATGTTTACAGTACAATGTTCACTGTTAAAAAATACTGCTGTAACATGAAGCTCTATTAATTGAGATTGGTTGAAAATATTATAATTATATCATGGAATATCATGCAGGCATTAAAATTATGCTGTAATTTATCTTTGTTACAAAGCAAGCTCACTATAATACAAAGTGGAAAAAATTTACAAAATGGTATTCATTGTATAATTCCATCTTAGTAAAAGTAAAAATATCTATAGGAAAAAGTGTGCATGTGTGTACACACACACATCTCTAAATGTATAATAGTTATCTCTGGATGGTGGTTTTTAGCTATTTTTTTGATGTTTATTTTGTAATTTATTTTTATTTTATTTTATTTCTTTTTGGCTGCATTGGGTCTTTGTTGCTGTGCGCAGGCTTTCTCTAGTTGTGTTGAGCAGGGGCTACTCTTCATTGCGATGTGTGAGCTTCTCATTACAGTGGCTTCTCTTGTTGCAGAGCACAGGCTCTAGGTGCGTGGGGTTCAGTAGTTGTGGCTCAGGGGCTCAGTAGTTGTGGCACATGGGCTTAGTCGCTCCACGGCATGTGGGATCTTCCCAGACCAGGGCTTGAACCCGTGTCCCCTGTATTAGCAGGCAGATTCTCAACCACTGTGCCACCAGGGAAGTCCCTGGGAATAATGTTATATACCCAGGGAATAATGTTTATTTTTCTAATAAACATTAATGTATTATTTTTATAGTAAGAAAATACAACAATACTATTTCCATGATTTTTTTAAAAGCACATAAAGACTAAGAATTCATCCTAAAGTGTTTCTCAACCTTTTTCTCATCACCATCCCCTAAGGAGCCTTTTAAAGACATATTTTCCAAATTACTCCTGCCATGAAATTTTAATGCCATAGATATATCATATATCTGTTTATGTACTGTATGTACATCTGCTTTATACATAAAAAGGGTATGATTTTTTTGATCCTCAAGAAGCAATCTACCTTGGGGCAATATTTTTCCTGTTAATAATTATGTTCTAAAAGGACACTAAGTGTGTGTGCAGTGTGATTACTTAGTCATCCTAAACTTACTCAGCCTTCTAATTAATTTCTTCTTTTGCCTGATTTATTTTATTCTTTTACATCTACATGTCATCCAGCACCTCAAAGTATTCTACTGTCCAAATTCTCTTCAGCCTCCAATTTTCCTGAGAGGCTGAGGGTTATAACATGAGTCTGGTAGACTCATACATTCTGTCCAATCTTGCTTCCTGTCCTTTTTAATAGCTGTTATGCCCAATAACAGACCCAATACAAGTTCTGCATTCTAACCTCCATCTGGTCTGCTTTTCAAGGAGAGCTGAAATCCATAGGGCAGGCAGTCAGGAAGAGCAGGCTGGAACCCTCAGGCATAAGCTGAAGTTCTCTCCACAGGCAAACTTTCTTCTTCTTTAAAGAAGCCTCAGCTCTGTCCTCATGCCCTTTTACTTGAGTAAATCAGGCCCACCCAAAATATCAAGGATAACCTCCCTTACTTAAAGTCAACTGATTATGGATCTTCATCACATCCATAAAATACCTTCACAGCAACACCTAGATTCATATTTGAATAACTCAGACTGCAGCCTAACAAAGTCAACACATAAAATTATCACCGTCTATCCTTTGTCTTCTGGACACCCATACGCATCCCATTAAACCTTAAAGACAATAACAAGGTCATACTTCCACCCAAATCTATAGAACTATCCTGTATTCAACCGAAAATGAAACTGAGTAGGACTCTGTGGTCATTCCCCCTCCCCCCATGTCCTCCACCTGCCTTTTGTCTGTAGAAAAACTTTAGCCAAAGAATAAGTTTAATCAGAGAAGTGAGAAAATGCAGAAGCAAAGAAAAGGGGTCAAACAGGACAGAACAATAATAGTTCAGTCAGTAAACAAAGTCAATGACCTTCAGTTCCTCCTTAAGGGCCACAGATAATATTGTGAGCTGTATCCTGTGAGCTGTCTTATAGATACTGAAACCCTCACCAGGTGGAAGAAGTTAACTACACGATGACCAGATGGTAGCCATGACCTAAGCTGCCACAATTCTGAGAGCTGGTCTCAAAGAAATGGGAGCAAACCAACCCTGGAACTGAAGACTAACCGTACTTAAAACAATCAAGATGATGCTGATCAGACCGCCGCAGGACCAATGTCAAGATGACGGTCAGAGCTGATGGTGCCGTTTCTGCACGTAGCTCCCTCCCTCCGTGTATAACAGCTCTTGCCCACTGATGGTCAGTGGGGGAAAGTCAGCCTTTGGACACGAGTCCCCCCACCCCACGCCGCCAGGTTGCTGAAATAAAACAAACTTTCCTCCCCACCAACCTTGCCTCTTTATTGGCTTTAGCGCGGCAAGCAGCTGGACCCACTTTCGCTAACAGTTTTTGGCTCCCAACGCGGGGCTGCTGCACTCTCGCGATATCTGGCTTCTGGGGTTCTGCCAGCAGAGCTGACGCCATGACGACGCGCGGGGGTGGCTGTGCGGAGCGTGATTCCCGTGGCTCGCTGGCCCCGAGAGGGGGTGTTTGAGGGGACGTTCCTAGCAGCTGCCGAAACCGTTTGTTTCGGGGATCCTCCCTGTTTCTCCCCTGCTTGGCCCTGGCTGCCAACGTATGCTTTTCCTTGGTGGAATGGAAACATGCATCTGGACGAGCCGACGAGCTTCAAGACCAAGTAGGTCGACCCGTGTGCACCTGGGCTAACTTCTCTTCCGAGCACAAAGTGCTATTTGGGCATTTTGCTAATTGGTTTTGATGTGTGTCTGATCTCGGCTGGCCTCAGCCTGCAGCGGCTGGAAGCAGGGTTTTGGTTCCCGGCCAGAGATTGAAGTCAGGCCGTGGCAGTGAGAGCGTTGAATCGTAGCCGTGAGACCACCGGGGACCAGTGGCCAGTGACAAGGCCCTGGCCCGTCAGCTGTGTAGAAGTGAATTTCCACGGAGAGACAGAAAGTAGTGAAACAAGTAGAATGTTTATTAGGAAAAAGAGTACGTGTGCATGGGCACATGGGCGGGCTCAGAGAGAGTGTTGTACCCGCATGGTAGTTTGAATCACTTATATGGGGCATTTCTTCCAGGTTTCTTTTGGACAGTCATCTTGCTTTGCCTGGTTCTGAGTCCGTAGTTGGTATATCTCAGGGTCCTCGCGTGTGTCTGCACACATCTCTTAGCCAAGATGGATTCTAGTGAAGAGGCCTGTGGGTAGTTGACATCACTTACTATGAGATGATGCCCCCTCTCTTTTGAACTCTGAGGACCCTTTCTGCACAGGTGAAGTTGGGAAGGGCTCCTTGACTTCGAGAATGAGGAATATGTGGTCTTTTGTCTCTCATCTGGGCAGGACTCAGCTCCTCTTGCCTCCCGCTCCTCAGTCTGGGGCCCATCTGTCTCCTGCCTCATGTCTACCATTGAGGACTGTTTGTGAGAATTGAGCGTCATTTGGGCATTTTTGCAATTGGTTCTGACATGTGTCTACCGTCGGGGACCGTTTGTGTTGGGGAAGTGTTTGGGACTCCATATTGGTCATCCTCTCCTCTGGTTTGTGACAGTTCTATCTTCTGGTGTGTGAATGTGTATTCCATTTGTGTGATTGGTATTCTTGTTGCCTTTTGTACAGTGAGAAATTCAGGTTCAATTCATTATAAAGATTTTAACTGTGAAACTAGGACTTTAAAAAAATGATCTTTTTAAACACTGTGTGGCCACCAATAGTATTCTTCAAACTCCAAAAAGATTGGTTAAGATGAAACTCCTTTGAATTCCAAAACTGTTTTTTTTTTTTTTTTTTTTTTTTTTTTTCTGTTCAAAGAA